>NW_017297972.1:184175-185650 GCF_001594075.2 Trachymyrmex cornetzi
AACCCTTTACAATTAATGTAATTTTCAGGATTTTCTATAGGTGCACTTATTGATATATGAGAGCCATCAATTGCACCAATTACTCCAGGAAAACCATGTAATTGACGAAATTCTCTTTCAAAGAGAGCCATTTGATGAAGTTCAGGCCATTTTATATATCTATGGGCATCTTCAGTTAGTAGTAATGCTACCTCAAATACACAATTCCAAACAGTATCTTTGGATACTCCAAATCGATCCGCAACTGATCTAAAAAATTTTTATGTGTAGGGGTAAGTGTATGTAGATGGTACACAAACATAAATCTGTATAGTCAACAAAATTAAATAATTTTAACACATACTGCTATTGTAATTTTATAATAAAAATTTACAGAAAAAACAGAAAGATAAAATTTTGCGACTATTATAAAATTCTCTAATATGATAATTGATGTATATTAAAGAAGAACTGAAGGAAAAAATCAATCATATTAAAGACAAGACAACTGTTATATAAATCAGATTTCGTCACTAGCATACTCAATGTAATCTGAATTTAACATAAGGCAATCAAAAGTCTAAACTATTTCTTTCCAAAAGCTATATAATTTTTATGAAAGACAAATTTGAAAATATGTAAAAGCTTAAAAAAATCTAAAAGACAAATAAAAGGAAATTTAAGGGAATAAATATTTTATATTACTATAAATATATTTAAAATAAAGTATATCATATCTAAATAATATTAACCTATAAACTTCCCGATTACCAAAGAACCATAAAGTAATTGCTATTTGCTTTCCAGGAGACATTTTTTCATCACGATACAAACGTTGTCCAAGATCTTGTACCAATCTTTCGTATGTACGCTTTTCTACTCGAAAATGTGATTTAAAATCTGTTCAAATAATAATACTATTTTACTATTAATAGGAAATTAATAGCAACCATCTATATAAAAATAAAATAATACAGAAAAACTATTTCTTCCTCACTCTTTCTTTTCTTTTCTTCGAAGTCTTACCTGTTAAAGAATATGTCAAAACAATATCTTCATAATAACGTGAAATTCTATTATGACGTTCCCTTTCGGGTGGAAAATAATTCATCATCTGATGGATTATTAAAAAATACTTCCAAAATACCTTGTAAATCCATTTCTCCCTGAAAGTATTTAATCACAGTTAAATATCAGTAATATCAATAGTAAAATAATTTAAACTAATAACATTATGTTAATTATATACAAAAATGTTTGTGAATAAATTAAATAATTATAGTTAAATTTTTTAATTTACAGTAATGCATTTTAAAATTACACGATAATTTTATATGATTGTAATTTTAAGTAAATTTAATCTTAGTATAAATTAAAAAAAGCATATTGCGTCTCACAATTTGTAAAATTTACGAAACGTACTTTTTATTGCTTCTCTGTGATCTTAGAGATAATTCAACTCAGCGTAAAAAGATCGTATATTATAGGTTAACTAA
>NW_017297972.1:185976-187367 GCF_001594075.2 Trachymyrmex cornetzi
CAATCACAGTCGAATGTGAGAAGAATAATCGACTGTGATTGGTCAATTTCTTACTTTTACTTCTTACTCCGTGTATTGTAGACGGGCCTTTACTCTACACATGGCATACAAGACAGCGTTGAGTTGTCATGAACCATGAAAGTACTAGGTGGTTATATCTATCATATTTTTCGGTCCTAGTGGAACTAACTCAAACTTGGGTTAACTCTACACATGGGCCCGTATTCAGAACGCGCTTTTATCGATAAAAGCGCACTTTTATCTCTGAAATTCTATAACCCTTATCGAGCCACTATCGTATCTATAGATATTGAAAACAGAACAAAATGTTGGAAATTGGTTTGCGCATGCGTTCTAATATCACTTAATTCATCAAAATCACTTGAACAAACTCGAAACCAAAAACATATACTACGTTTACACGACACACTTTACGCCGAAGTTATGACATCGATGTCATGAATCTGACCAATCACAGTCATTCCATTCTTCAGAGGAACAGCTTTTACTACATTTAGGCTGGAGTCCCATGAGGTGTATTTACCGCGTATCGCGTAACCGCGTAACCAATCAGAAGAACCTTATGAAATTGCTTGGAACTTGGAATGAGTTCCGATCGGAATTATTTATGCCCATTTCCACCAACGTAGATTAACTTTAATCTCGGTTCAACTTCTTCTTTTTCTAATCTTTAGAACTAGAAAAAGACGAAGAGTAAGTTGAACCGAGATTAAAGTTAATCTACATTGATGGAAACGAGCATTAGTTTTCGGTAATTATACAGAATCGGAAAAGACATTAAAAATGTAAAAAAAAGGCGTTAAGTATATTTTGCAGAAAAAAGATACCAAAAATAATGCCATAAAAAAAGAAGTGAAATCAAAGAGTTGCTTATTCTTCTCGGATTCGACTGTAAGTCCGGATCTACAATAAGATTTTAGGCCTTAAGCCATAAGAAATGGACGAATCACAGTCGCTTATTCTTCTCGGATTCGACTGTAATTGAATTGAAAAGTCCCGTAGAACACAGTTCTCTGAACGGCATCTTGAAGGCTTTCATATGATGTACAGGGTGCGGCATCAAAATCCGGACAAATTTCAATTTAAATTTTTCGCTATATTGTGTCTCCGCCAGTGGTTGTTGTTGGCGTCCGAGAAAGCTTGATGTTTCTAGTAAACAGTCATATTATCAAAATGGCCGCGATGTTGAAATCAAGTGCAGAGTATAACCGAAGAGCCGCGATCATCAAAGGCCTTCGCGCCGGGCGCTCAGCAACTGAAATAATTCGGTTTTTTGGATACCCGAGATCAACATATGATTAGCCAGTTTCATAACATCGATGTTATAACTTCGGCGTAAAGCGTGCCGTGTAAACGTAGTAATTGATTTG
>NW_017297972.1:187970-189084 GCF_001594075.2 Trachymyrmex cornetzi
CGGCGTAACTTGCGTAAGCATAACTTGCGCCGACCAATCATATCATTTCACTTGAACATCAGTTTCTGTCTAGTCACTTTATGTTTTTTACGCTATTTAAAGTTGTTACGCCGAACCATGAAAGAACCACTATGCGCCAAATCTAATTTCTTGCTCATTTTAGGGTGCTTTCCAGCAAGGGACACAGTCAGACACAGTGTAACACAGTGAATCACACGTCCTTGTTTTTGCTTACGTTAAACAACGATGAAACGATTCACTGTGTTAAACCGGCGGCACACGATGCTTGTTTTCTTGTTGGATTGTTAGCTGGATTAGATTCTTGCCACCGTATTGACTGCGGTGCTGGCACTGTCAGCATCGCAGCCAATACCATGGCAAGAATCTAATCCAGCTAGCAATCCAGTAAGAAAACAAGCATCGTGTGCTGCTGGCTTTACACTGTGTTTGATTGTGTCCTTGCTGGAAAGCACCCTTAGCTTATTCTGTCTGAAAAAATGCACGAGGGTTTCGATTTTGCAACAGTACAATTATAAAAGTCGTGCGCCCCTTTGCATCGCGTCGAAACCCATGTCGAACAGTACAATTATAGACCTCATTTTGCCTCTGTTACAGATTTCCTAACCTCAATAGTCATCAACTTTAACGCTTAATATCTCAAATCATAAGGCAGAACGACATTTTTTTTTGCCAGATTCTTTCGTTTCATGTAAAAACGCGTCGAATAAGCCTAAGAGTGGTTTCACAAAATGTTCCGATTTTAATAATTTATTCGATCATCCGTTCATATATACGCGATGGAAAGGTACCGGTTCCCCATGAGGCGTACTTTTCGAAATGCGTAGGTTACGAAAACCAATCGTAAATTTATTTAACATTTCTGTTAGAGTGTACAACAGAAATTCTAATCAGCAATTGGTTGCATTAGTTCCGCATTTCTCTAATCTTCCGCGAAATATGCTCAATGTGAATGCGGGCTTTCAGAATGGCACATTCTAGTAAATAAAAAATAACCTATTCTAGTAAATTACTAGAATACGCAGGTTAAGGCCTAAACACAATGCCAGGCAATAGCGATAGTATAGCGATAGGAATAATATAGAAATAAGAGATA
>NW_017297972.1:190240-194406 GCF_001594075.2 Trachymyrmex cornetzi
CGATAGACACAGAATTCCAACTCGTCGGAAATTTATCGCTATCGCTATCGCTATCGTTATTCCATGTTCCTATGTGCATTAACATATGGATTCCTGTATGTTGGATTCCTCTGTTCCTATCGCTATGTCTATCGCTATCGCTATGTCTATCGCTATCGCTATGTCTATCGCTATCGCTATTGCCTCGCATTGTGTTTAGGCCTTTACCCCGGATTTACAATAAGTGTTTTAAGCCTTAAGCCCATTCTACAATTGCGTGAGTGTAGTTGTAAATAGTTGTAGTTGTAAGAATTGACCAATCACTGTCGAATATGAGAAGAACATTCAACTGTGATTGATCAATTCTTACAACTACAATCACTTACAACTACGCTTACGTAATTGTAGAATAGGCTTTAAGCCGTAAGAAATTGACCAATTACAGTCGAATCCGAGAAGAATAAGCGATGTGATTCGCCCATTTCTTATGGTTTAAGGCTTAAAACCCTATTGTAGATCCGGACTTACGCTTACGCAGGTTACGCCGCATGTGACAGCACCCTTAATCGAGTTTAATAACATCCGTAGTTATGAAACTGGCCAATCACAATCATTCCATTCTCCCGACGAAAAGCAATGATTGGCCAATTTCATAACTACGAATGTTATTAAACCCGATTAAGCGTGCTGTGTAGCAGAGGTCATTTACTATGTTTACACGGCACGCTTTATGCCGAAGTTGTAACATCCATGTTACGAAACTGGCCAATCATAGCTATTCCTCTGAAGAATGGAATGACTGTGACTGGCCAATTTCATAACATCGATGTTATAACTACTGACGTTAGATGCCGTGTAAACGCTATTTTAAGACGGAGTTATTACTTCGATGTAGAGTCCTAGATTTATCAGAGAGGCGCAACTGGTGTTATGCATTCTGATTCGCTGTTGCAATCTGGCCAATTTCGTGACTTGGCAGCCATTTATAGTACTAGTGACATATTTCTATTTCATTTTATCCTATACATTCTATCTCACATTATCCTACACGTCTTCTCTTGTTTGATATAGTTTAAAGGCAGTTTCATAGCATGTCGGCCATGTTTAGTACTCTCCTTCGCACCTTTGTCATACTGACTTAAGCCGGTTGCGCCTCTCTGATAAATCAATTGCCTGGCATTGTGTTTAGGCCTTAATAGTTACCTTAATACGGATAATACATCGTACGACATACAGGACATCAATGACACTCAAGCGAGCAATAATGAAAAATTCGGCGACGAACTTTTAATCGATCTTATACGAAGTCGTCCTTATCTGTATGATAAATATTTAAAAGATTATAGAAATACCAAATTGAAAGACAATGCATGGAAAGAAATTTAGTGATTGGTGACCCGTGTCCTGTAATGATTTAACATTTTTAGGTTACGTCTACTGAAGCAGAAGAGCATACTACAGTATGTACGCGATCTGATTGGTTGGCCTTTATTTCTTTCGCCGCATTGTACAACGGGAGGCGATAGTTTATATATCTCTTATTTCTATATTATTTCTATCGCTATACTATCGCTATTGCCTCGCATTATGTTTAGGCCTTAAGGCGTGTCAAAAACCTAGTTGTTATTGCTGGTTTAACACTACATACGATGTGCGTTGTACGACGCTCTGCAACCAATCAGAAAACAGGATTCCGATGATACGAAAGAAAATCCATCGGAATTCTGTTTTATGATTGGTCGCAGAGCGTCGTACGCCGCAAATCGGATGCAGTGTGAATCCAGCATATTTCATGATACATACGTGTAGAGGAATAATAAAGCATGTTGTATAGCGAAATACAAGTTCTTTGTTCTCGTATTCTTTGTTTAGTTTGTTGAAACCCTTGCATTTTTGCCATATATTCCACCCATTATCTATATATAGCAAAACTGCAAGATTTCAAAAAGTCTATTTTTAATACGAAAACTAAATATTTCAGATTTCTAATATTTTTTTCATAGCAGTAGACAGTACAATGTACTTACTGATATAGTTTGTTAATTTTAAACATAGTAAATAATACTTAATAAATTAAGTTTTTAATAGGTGCGGCGTATATCCGGAGTTACCCTACGTATTGTATTGTACATACATATTATACGTGAGAAACTATTCACAGCTCTAAATTGCCAACCCTGCACCCTACATGTTTAACTCATTTTAAGTGCAAAAATGGTTGTGTTCAGCAGACCCGCGCACAAATATGGTCGGAACTGTTTCCGATTGAATCGTAATCATAAGTCGTTGTCGTAGGGCAATGCACAATGATTTTACGTATGTCGTTTACGTAAAATCATTGTGCGTTGACCTACGACAACGACTTACGATTACGATTCAATCGGAAACAGTTCCGACCATCTTTGTGCGCGGATCCACAGCAGTTTTGCAACCGTTTTATGATTTGTCGCGCTGATTGGATTATACTTTTAGATTTAAAGGAATAGTCCTATCTCAGCGAAGAATCACAAAACTGTTGAGTCTGCTGAACGCAGCCAATATTTATGCGAGGACTACAATAGAAGTCATAACGGTCGTAGAGTCTTAAGTCGTAAAAAATTAACCAATTGCAATCGAATATGAGAAGAATAATCGACTATGATTGGTCAATTTTCTACGACTTAAGACCCTACGACCGCTACGATTTCTATTGTAGATTCCGCATTACCCCGGATCTACAATAGGCGTTTTAGGCTGCTTTCCTTTTAGGAGACACAGTCGACACAAATCGATACAAGTGTCGTTCTATCTTTGTCACTCTCTGAATATCAAGAAGGATAGAACGACATTTATGTCGACTTGTGTCGATTTGTGTCATCAAATGGAAAGCAGCCTTCAGCCTTAAGCAGTAAGAAATTGACCAATTACAGTCGAATCCGAGAAGAATAAGCGACTGTGATTCGCCCATTTCTTATGGTTTAAGGCTTAAAACCCTATTGTAGATTCGGACTTAGGGATTTCATGCAACGCGAACAGACCTAAGGGGCTCCGCACAATAAAAGGAACAGGGAACAGAGAACAGAGAATAAGAATTTCAACCTATCGGAAATCATGTATTGTGGAATAAGCAGTATGTATTCCACAATACATGATTTCTGACAGGTTGAAATTGTTATTCTCTGTTTTCTGTTCCCTGTTCCTTTTATTGTGCGGAGCCCCTAATGATTGGAGAATTGTGATTGGTCGCGTTGTTCCGTTCCGCTGTAAATTTTCACTCCATGAGACGTCAGCCTAAAGCGGGGAGCACAGACTCTTGCATAACGCATAACACATGAGGCATAAGAAATTGAACCAACCAGAGTTCTCTATTACATGGAAGGGAAAGAAACGGAGAACTTCGATTGGTACATATTCTTATGCATTACGTGTTATGCGTTATGCAAGAGTCTGTGCTCCCCGCTTAAGGGTATATCCACACAAACTTGCATAGTCGCATAAACATATACATAAAGAAAATTATCCAATTGCAGTTCTCTTTTAAAGTCGTACATAAAATGTGATTTGATAATTTTCTTTATGCATACGTTTATACGGTTATGCAAGTTGTGTGGATATACCTTAATGGCTACTGATCGCCGATGGATGGCGTTGATTTCGACGTCGTAAACCATCCCTGAAATGGCATGTCGGAGTGCATCGGAGTGTAGTAATCTTGGGTTTTTCGGTTTTTCGTGATCTATTGTCTTTCGTATTCCGGAAAATCATGGTAAGTGAATGGTGATTGAACAATGATTTTGTGAAATATCGTATAAACAGCCGTGGGATAGATTTTCTGCGGATCCCACTCTTCTTGTGTGATTATGTTCACAATTTTTAACATCACGGTTACTTTTGTTTTGCGAATTATCTTGCAACTTAACCTCGTCGACTGAGTGTTCATCAACCGCATGGTGCATCCCCGTGTATCTTCACAAGGGATTCTAGATGTATCTTGCGTTTTCATAGCGGTGCGATCCGGTCAATATCATTATTTATTTGCGCAATAAATTATTTTTAAATCACGCTCGCAGAGTTTAAAAAAAACGCATCAGACTTCTACCAGCATTATTAACTCAGTATTATCAGGGAATGGAAGTAACTCGTTACTTGTAACGAAGTTACAGTTACAAGTTATTTTTTTGGTAACTTTACTAGTAACTGCGTTACTT
>NW_017297972.1:195031-201148 GCF_001594075.2 Trachymyrmex cornetzi
AAAAATCGGTAACTAGTAACGGTAACTTGTTACTTTTCCTACTCGGTAACGAGTAACTGTAACTTGTTACTTTTAAAAAGTAACTTTCCATTCCCTGAGCATTATTTTATTAAGTATAATATGAATAAAATTATTAAATTTTTAATAGAATTATGTTTAATTATAAAAAAAGATTAAGAACAACGATTTATATATTAGAATTTTTGTTTTAGGTAATTCTACCGGTTGAATTGACTATTGATTACGAGTTAATCAGAATTTGGTTGAAGTCAATAATATTTATTTCTGCTAATGTAAATTAACTTAATTACTTTAAAGTTACTGATCTTTATGTGTTACTGATTCTTAGAACTAGAAAAAGAGATAAAAAATAAGTCAAACTCAGATTAAAGTTCATTTACATTGGTAAAAATCTTAGAACATATATAAATGGAAAAGGAATTAAGTGTTGAACCAGGTAGCGATCATGTGACTTTTCCGCTGAGCGGAAACGTGAAAAATGAAAATGTTACATATAAACACATACATACAAAGAATTTTCACTTTTCACGTTTCCACTCTAGGAAAAAAGGGGTGGCACCCAGTTGGACATGGCTCAATTGGACACGAGCCACTCACAGCGCTTGAGACTACAAAGCTGCTAGGCACTTGGTCGCTGTGATTGGTGGTGTCCAATCGAGCCGTGATCAATCGGGATCACCCCGGAAAAAAGTTATATGATTACTACTCTGGACTGCGTTCGGATTCCCACCTAAGTGCTACCCGAATGTCAATCATCCTTGTTGTTTACTGAACGTTAAACAAGGATGACATGACACCCGAGGAGCACCTGGGTGGGAATCCGAACGCAGCCCTGGATATCAATCGTGAAACTTTTTTCTTAGAGTGAAAAGTAAAAAATTTCTCCATTAACTTCAATGATTAAAATTTCTATTTTTTACTTTCCATCTTAGGGATAAAGTTTCATGATTGGATACCCTGAAGTTAATCTGAAGAAACATCTGTGCATGAAAGAGAAAGTTATAAAGTCCCAATTGGCTTACTTTACACCGAGTACTTGATACGCGTATCAAATACCATATCCATATCAAATCACTTGATATGCTCGGTATAAACACTAGAGGATTACTTTAGTCTGGTACTCCCGATCACGAGTATCAGATCAAGTTGGAACGCGTATCAAAAGTTTTTAATGCGCTGTAAACGCTTGATTCGTTTAGGACTAAAAATCCGCTATTTGTAAGTTAAGATTAATAGGCCTTCTACAATAAACCGCAAGTCAGAAGTTTTAAGCGATCTTAAGGGCCTGCGCACAATAGAGGAACAAGAATTAGATATTAAGATTTCAACCTATCAGAAACCGTGTATTCCGATGTAATCAGTTTCTGATAGGTTAAAATCTTAATATCTAATTCCTGTTCCTCTATTGTGCTCAGGCCCTAAGTCATAATCAGTGGCCAATAGCCAACTTGAACGACTTGGTTAAGACTGGTTAAGGCTTCTGACGTTCTGACTTGCGGTTTATTGTAGAAGGCCTATAAGAGATTAAAGTACGAAGAAAAACCAAAAAAGAAAAAGAAAGTTACATTAAAATAAAAATTTATATCTCGTCAGTAAAAATTGTATTCTTGAAACGATTTCTTTTGACTTCTTGCTGTATATTTAAAATTTGGAATAATGATATAAATGATGTAATTGCAACTTCTTCCATTATTTCCACAATTAATTGCTTAGACGAGAACAGAGATTTAGGATCAGCGACCATAAACCGATAGTCACTCACAAATTTTTGTCATTTATTAATAAAAATTTCAATCTAATATAAAGGCTATAGGAGTCAACGCTGGATGTATTAAGCGATAATTTTTCCAAAGATCTCATATATTATTCAATTCGCATATCAACCTTGAACGTTTCAACTCAAATTCGTGTCATCTTCAGCAATTCCATCCGTCCATCAAACGCACTGCGAAGAGATACTGCATCGCAAAATAATATCTCCAAACTTATTGCATGCAATGCCATGGCTAATCATGAAGTGAGACCCATATTCAATCAGTTTCACAGCTGAGTGGTGATGAGCAACTCAAACTCGCATGTCCACCATACACATTCCACACAGAGTACATTTTTCACAATATTACAATAAATTTCGTGTCCAGAATCGTCGATAAATACAAAATTTAATACAAAATAATTATTTGACCGAACTCAGTACTGACTAAAACTCATGAATCTTCTCGAGTTTTCTTTGTTTAAAATTTTGTATTTATCGACGATTCTGGACACGAAATTTATTGTAATATTGCGAAAAATGTACTCTGTGTGGAATGTGTATGGTGGACATGCGAGTTTGAGTTGCTTATCACCACTCAGCTGTGAAACTGATTGAATGTGGGTCTCACTTCATGATTAGCCATGGCATTGCATGCAATAAGTTTGGAGATATTATTTTGCGATGCAGTATCTCTTTGCAGTGCGTTTGATGGATGGATGGAATTGCTGAAAATGACTCGAATTTGAGTTGAAACGTTCAAGGTTGATATGCGGATTAAATAATATATTTGAGATCTTTGGAAAAATTATCGCTTAATACATCCAGCGTTGACTCCTATAGCCTTTATATTAGATTGAAATTATTATTTTCTTTGTTAATTAAAGGAGTTCATAACCACTTATTGTGGCTTGATTTGTGTTTTTGTTAATTATATTAATAAAAATTGTTAAATTGAGACTTTATCCAGACCAAAAACCTAACTTAACCTGTTTTTAGACAAGTTAAACAGGGACGTATCAAGTGCTTAGTCCGCACCAACTTGATACGTACCAATCGATTTAATGGTGTAAAGAGGGTTATTGATTGTAATGTGCCACTCAGTTCGTTTTCTTTTTTGTTCCATCTTGTTATTATGGTTGTTCCAGAATGTGCTTTTTATTTTTTGTTTTTTGCTTTTTACTATTTTTTACATCTTGTCTTTTTACTTGTCCGGTTTTTTGTTTTATGTCGCCCGAGATAAAAGTTAACGAACTTCAGAAGAAACAGGAAACTAGAAGCAAGAAATATAATGGTCGATAAAACGATTGCAAAGAGGGAAAAAGCAAGAGGCAAAAACAGGAAACAAAGAGCACATTATAGAATGGGCTAAATGGCTGTTCTACAATGTGCTTTTTGTTTCCTGTTTCTTGCTGTTTTTTTGTCTCTTGCCTTCTTGATTAAAAAGGCAAGAGACAAACAGCAAGAAACAGGAAACAAAAAGCACTTTGTAGAACAACCATTAATGTTTGAGAAACACAAAAATAATTGGGGCACATTTTTGTTATGTAACCAGAAGCAATCACGGCTCAGGCTATCTTTGTCTTCTGATCCCTAAAGACGAACATAGCCTTAGCCGCAATCGCTTCTGGTGGGATAATGAAAATACGCCTCTGTACAACTCACATAGGGTGCGGTACACTTGGCGCTACAAACGCTTCAAACGTTTTCACTTTCATATGCTTCTATAGAACGGTCCATTAGCACTACTAATGCTGCCAACAGTATGCAAATGGACCAATTTTTGAAGCGTTTTGAAGCGTTAGTACGTATTTTGCAATTACGGATAAAATGAAAGTCATGCTAACGTGCGCTGTGAAGTTTTTTTAGAATCGTTTACTTATATTTATGATGAAGATAATAGCATCCTCTGCGGAAATTTCTAGATTATGAATCATTCCAGTATCTCCTTCATGTAACCTTATAATCGGCATAGTTTATACAATTTTTATTTTTAATAATGTAATATACACAATATACCATACAGCACGATTTGTAGTAATATATGTAGCACGATGCCACGATATAATATGTAAATTTAAAAATAAGATGTACAGATATACTTTCGTTCGATTATTATTATGTTTTCCCGCGCTTTGTATATTCAAACTAAACGCTTCAGTTAAACTACCTCTCCAAGCAGTAGCATTGGAAGCAATTGGAAATAAGGTGGAAGTGGAAACCTGTGATGTATTAATGACGTCATACGTGCTATTGGGACACATTTGAAGCGCCATGTGGACCGGTTAAAACAACGCTCCAAACGATTCGAAGCATTTGTAGCGCCAAGTGAACCGCACCCATAGACAATGGTCTGTACATGCATGTTGCAAACGTTTGGGATCTTAAGCTGGTCGCACACGATGCATGATTTTCATGCTTACTCTCTTGCATGCTGATCAATGCACGTTACTTTGCTCGGTTCGCTGCATAAAGGCCATCACACGAAGGTGACAACCGTGGTGGCTTTAACCTATACATTTCACATACGCATGACACCAATCAATCACGTGAGTAATTCTTAACGTTTTGATTGACGCGTGCAAGAAAACGAGCATGAAATAATGCACCGTATTAAACACAGAAATCAAGAATGATAGTATACTTTGCCCAATGCACTAAGGTGTTTAGCACGAATCAGAGCAGGCACAGCAGCATGTAAGCCCATTATGCAGGAAATCGTGCATCGTGTGCGGTCAGCTTTACTTTCTCTCTCGCACTAGAGATGTAAAATTCAATTTGACACTTAGGTAAAGTTATGGTAAATGGTAATTTATTGGTAATTTTGATAAAATTTGTTTTTTATAGTTTTATGCACAAATAGGTTTTATTTTTTATTTTTACATTAATGCATAATATAAAACAATACTCTTTTAATATTCTCATCAAGAATATAAATCGCTGATATAATAATAATAGGACTATTCACAAAATCTAAATGTAAAATTTAATCGATTCTAAAATTTTCAATGTATGTTTCCCTAGAGATTTGGTACAGTGACCAAAAAATAGAATGTAGACTAAAAATTCCAGTATTTTATTTTACATAATTCCTTGTTTTATCAAAATAGGTTAGAAACGTAGTAAGAATATATAACAATATAATTAAAAAGGCATAAACCACGAACGCTTGATATAGATGGCTTAAGTATTATATATTTGATATATTACAATAAATAAACGTTTCGGTCTTGAATCAGACCTTCTTCAGTATTACATTAAGTCTCATAATCAAAATATTATGAATATAAATAATTTAAGATATTACAAATATCAGTTGCATACGTTTTAGCAGATGTTTTTTTCCTGTCCCGTTCAGTGATAGATTTTTTATTTAACGCAAAGTGATCCATACAAGTCAAATTATCTAACAGATCTTGATACGTGAACCAAATTCAATAGGTAAGCAAATTTTTCTCAATTTTATATCCACACAAAAGTTCCAATTTCTATTAGACAATATGTACAAATATAATTACATTAATAACTTCGATGTGTAAAAAACAAAATCCTTGTTTATTTTAAAATCTACCTTTACTGAATTATTTAAAATTATACCTACTATATTTCTATTTAAATATTCTGACAGTACTGCAATTACAAAAAGATTATTTTATTTTTGATGTACAATTATGTTTTTGTTTTTACTCTAATAAAAACTGTTTTTAACAGTCTAGTCGCTAAAATAGTAAGCAAATAAATGAAAATTTTATAAGTTTAATTGTAAAGTAAAAAATATAAAAATACAAATAAAAAATCAAAATATGTACAAAAAGATTTAAGATTGATACTGTACTCGTTACATTTTTTCATAATCCTAATAAAAAAACTTATTTGAAGTTCCTGTAGTTTAGACAATGTACCTAGTCTTTTTATTATCATATGTAATAATTAAAAGAAATAATATTACATATTAGTTTTACATATTGGTATACAATATATTATATGTAATATAATAAAATTAAATTGGGAATATGAGTTGAATTAAAGCGTTTTGAATTTAATAACTAAAGACTAAATGTTTTTACATCATTATTTTATTTTGATGTAATTTTTTAAAATTACCATTTTACTAGCCTTCAAAAATTACTGACTAATTTACCGAATAAATTATCATAAAATTGGTCATTTTCATCTCTATCTTGCACATATACATATTTGCTTGATATACAGGGTGGACCATCTGAAGTGATCCAGTCAAATATCTCGAAAACTAGTAGGGATAGAGAAAAATGTTTCGTATGAAAAGTTTAGGGTTACACGGGGGAAGTATGGTACTGACCTTGAAAAATCCTTGGAAGGTC
>NW_017297972.1:202204-204047 GCF_001594075.2 Trachymyrmex cornetzi
TATATATATATATATATATATATATATATATTCTAAGGTAGAAATGGACATAAGTCTTTTATAGCAAATTTTTATTCTACATTTATTTTAATTTGGATTCATTGAATTCAGCATATCTCTTAAGTGTTATTAAAATAAATACTTTTTGAGTGTGTTTTGTTTATATTTATATTACTTTAAATTAGAAAACTGTGCAGAGATATTATATAATAGACTTTTTAAAATAAGTCATTATCTAAGCTTAAGATTTAAAACTTAAGTAATGACATATTTTATAAAAAGCCCTTTGAAAAAGTCATTAAAATTCATATTTTTGCATAGAAGTTTTCTAATTTAAAGTAATGTAAATACAAACAAAACATTCTGTATATCATGAAATTTTAATATTTACTGATATGTATAATGCCTATATGAGCCAACATAAGATATTAGTACGTAAAATAATCAAAATTTTATTAGATAATTACGATATATGTTTCCGTTATTTTAATTCAATAACGGAGTAGGTTGGCAAGCTCATGTCTTTTCCGAATCAACGTTACATGTAAGTGACTTAAGTTACCTCAAGACATGACTTTCCGTTAAAATAATAAAATATTTTATTCGTGTATAGCAAATCGGTCAATTCGATTTGCAACTATTATAATTGGACATTCTTCAAAATGCGACCTTACTATAATATTAACTATATGTATTTGCGTTATTAATTTATGTACTGAAGAGAACTCGGAACAAGAGTCGAACCGTATACTGTAATTGTCTAATAAAGTTTTGATTATACCACACTAATATCTTGTGTTGACTCATATAGGCATTATACATATAATTAGATTTAATCTCTTGAGCCTATTATTGTTAGTTATTGTTTTAATATTTACTGAAGAATTTATTCCTTAAAGGTAAATTTAATATAGATTGCTATCAGTAATATCTTATCATTTTTCAACAGCCATTCCGAAGGTTTGTACAATCTGGCCGTGTGGCCTATGCGAGCGATGGTCCTTATCAAGGCAAACTAGTTACCATCGTTGATGTCATCGATCAGAATCGGGTAGGAACAATATTTTTCTCTATTAAAATTTTTTAATCTTTTGGTATGAAAAAATTATAGAATTGTACGGGGTGATCCCGATTGACCATGTCTCGATTGGACACCACCAATCACAGCGACCGGTGCTTAGGAGCTTTGTAGTCTCAAGCGCTGTGAGTGGCTCGTGTCCAATTGAGCCGTGTCCAACTGGGTGCCACCCAATTGTACAGTATCAAACCATTTTTTGTAGCTAATACATTAATTAATAATTTGCTGCAACAACGTTAATTATAACCAATTTTTATTTGTTCAGGAAACTTTATATGGGTAACGTTTTACTCTTTAGCAGACTTCAGCTATTTTGTACAATAAATGTCATTTTTATATTGATTATGTTAAATATGGACAGAAAGACTTAACTGAACAAGTTTAAAATGAAAGCATTGTGTGTCTTTTATATACATATTTCTATAATAAACTATAATAATCTATAATATGTATCTAATAAACTCTATAATATAATAAAATATAATTATTTCTATAATAAAAATCTATAATAATAAAAATCTCTAATAAATATATATAATAAATTTTATAATATAATAAACTATAATAATTTCTATAATAAACTATATTTCTGTATGATGAAATAACAATATGATAGGAATTGCCGACTGACTTTGGTGATGTTAATTTCTTTCTGATGGTATAATTGTAACTTCTTTAACAAATTGTTAAATTCTTCAAATCTTAAAACTGATACTCTCCCCCCCTACACACACACACACACACACACACACACACACACACACA
>NW_017297972.1:204098-207048 GCF_001594075.2 Trachymyrmex cornetzi
CACACACACACACACACACACACACACACACACACACACACACACAGGTTCTAGTCGATGGTCCATTATCAGGCGTACCTCGTGGTGAAATGAGACTCAATGAGCTTCACTTGACAAAATTCCGTTTACGTTTTCCATTTTCTGGATCCACTCGTGTTGTGCGTAAAGCGTGGAATTCAGCTAATATTAACGAACTCTGGAAAGAGACGATGTGGGCCAAAAAAGTTGAAGCCAAGAAGAAGGTATTACAAAATATGCTAATTGTTTATTTATTTAAATAAATATAATACTTATTTCATTTCTAGTAAACGATATGCATTTTTATGTCTTAAAAAAAATTAAATATTGAAAAATTATTTTTAGAAAAATTAAATATGTGATGAGCCAGTATTTTTTGATAGAAAATGCCATCTGACTTTTACTGATAACTCTAACTTGATTCTGATGACTTAGTTGCAACTTTAGAAATAATATATTTTGGAATTATATTATATTTGGGAAAAATATTTGTCTGTTTCAGCGTGCAGAACTTAGCGACTTTGACCGCTTCAAGTTGCGTAAAGCAAGGCAGATAAGAAATAAATTGCGGACGGATGCGTTTTACAGATTAAAAAAGAAAACTAAGAAAGTTAAAGCTGGCGATGCAGCGAGTAAAAGCGCGAAAAAAGCTGAAAAGAAATAACATTCTGA
Source organism: Trachymyrmex cornetzi (assembly GCF_001594075.2). Taxonomy (NCBI): domain Eukaryota; kingdom Metazoa; phylum Arthropoda; class Insecta; order Hymenoptera; family Formicidae; genus Trachymyrmex; species Trachymyrmex cornetzi. The sequence continues at coordinate 204,789 of NW_017297972.1, forward strand.
ATTAAATACAAGATTATTTTATGAAAGTCTTGTTATTTATCATATTCCTTTTGTCATGCTACGAAAAATTATTAGTTAAGGCTTCTGAGTATTCATCTCAATTATATTAGATATGGTGTAACCAAATGATCAACATTAAAGTCGTATAAAAATCTCCGAATTAACTAAACGGAATTAAAAATCTTTTTACAGGATTAAAGTAAATGCAAAATTAGGAGATGGACTTATACTAAATCGAAAAAAAAATTGCTCATACGTAATTATGTATAATCATATAAAATTATATATAATTGTATATGAACAATTTTTTTACAATAGATTTCTCCAAACTTTATTTTTTCTGAAACAAACTACGAGAATGTATTTTTGATGTTTTCTCATTATATTATTATTTTTATTATACTAAAACGTAATCTTACAAAAGAAAGAAGAATGTATGAACATGTATGAACATATTTTATATATAACTGTATATATGTTTATGAATTTCATGTTTATGTATGTTTATACATATTTATATACATTCATGCACGACAAATTGTTTACCGGATATTTTTGTAATATTGCATTGTAAGCATAATGGAAGGGATAATATGGTGTGTGCAGTTGAACTCCCTGTAGTGTCTCCCTTTAAATCCCTGCCCTTTCTATATATGAATAAAAAAAAACACGAGATATAAACGCGAGATATATTTCATGTCGAGAAGTTTGCATATTCAGGGCGACTGTTACCAACACCGATTAACTTAATCGACGATTGAGGCCACAATTTACGGTTAACTCTTAACCGAGATTTAACTTATTCATTGTCTCTTTCTAATTCTAGAATTGGAAAGAGATGAGATTGAACCTCAATTAAGAGTTAACCATGAGTTGTGGAACTAGGCCTGACTCAATCAGCAGAATTACTATTATAGATAGAAGATTTTCATTACTTTTATCACAATTAAGTATAGGAAAGCAGAAACAGAAGTATATCATGAAGAGATAATCTTTCCTTGTCTGACATACTTTATAATGCATCTTAGTTTCTCTTCCTAACTTTCATAATTTCTGTCTTAAATATTGAAAAATAAAAAATTAAATGAACAATGACAGTGCCAATAACCAGTATGGAATAAATAAAAGGATTTGCAGTAAATACCATAATAATTATTATTATGAAATTATTAACATATAATTAAAATTCAAAAACTTGAAAAGGGCAATAGGAGTCAGGCGAAGATAAAATTACGCAAATTCCAAAAATGTAGGAAGTAAAACTTCTTTATTACAAACAGACATTCTTACATGTTTCGGCTCACTTTTGTGAACCCTCCTCAGAGACAATTATGTATAACAAAAATCTTAAGAAGACCAAGGGATGTCTTAGCATTGTGAGCTCCCCACAATCAGAAGTTCGAATAATTCTTAGCGATCAGGTGATATATTTCCCATAAAGAGATGAAAAGAAAGAAGAATCGAATAATAAACTAAGTATAATTAAAATTTAATTGTAAATTATTGACAATTATCCGAGCGTAAGGAGGCTCACAATGTTCACAATGACACTGCATCACAAACATGATAATACTCAGCAACCGGTCACCTGAATATATCGGCCAGTTAGCGTCGAACACAGTGCGTCAGTTTAATCTAATGCTAACAGATGAAATTATAAAGCAAATAAAAATCAATTCAAAAAGACCCTATTACTGTGCGCACTCAACACTGACGGCTGACTAGACCTTCACGACAACAACGCTATTTATAAGCTATCAATTCTCGGAAAGTAGGCCTTGGGCAACCCCTCCATATCCGTCTGCAGGTTGAGTCCATGCATCTGTCTCCTGATATGTATCATTTCCGAGATTAATCTTTTGGAGTGTCGTGGCTCTTGATCCAATATTGTGACGTTATCCCAATCGAAATCATGGCCCTCTTGTAACCGATGTTCCGTTATAATGCTGCGAGTGGACGTATTCTATCAGATGTGATTTCTATGTTCCGCTATTCTTACTTTCAATTGTCTTCGCGTTTGTCCCACATAACTTGCATCGCAACTTTTGCAAAAAATCTTATAGACTAGAGACTCTTTGATCAGAGTCGCGAAATAACGGTTAGGTTAGGTCGGGTATGCCATTTCTTATAGCGTATTTCACTGGTTGCACTGGTGCGCACTCAGTGCACATTAAGGCTGTTGTACACTATTCTAATCTTAAAAATATAAAAGTGAGATATCTCAATTGATAAAATGCCCAAAATTTATTTTATCAATAGC
>NW_017297972.1:208044-209002 GCF_001594075.2 Trachymyrmex cornetzi
CAAACATATCGATTGTTCGCGCCGCAAAATAGTACAGCTCTGATTGGTCAAGATTACGGACCTCCGCCATTATGTGCAATGGTTCACCTTGCTTATTACACCATGGTCTCTTGGAGCTCGTGCCGAGTTTTTGCACTATAATGCAAAAACTCGGCCCTAATAGCATGTTTCATTGGCAGAACTAGTGCGCACTCAGTGCACTTCAACGCCGTTATACAAAAATCGACGTAAAGATATACGTTTAATAAAAATATACAAACGAATTAAACCGTGAAATATTCGATACATTTTATTGTGCTATTGATAAAATAAATTTTGGGCATTTTATCAATTGAAACATCTCATTTTTATATTTAGATTAGAATAGTGTACAACAGCCTTAATGTGCACTGAGTGCGCACCAGTGCAACCAGTGAAATACGCTATTAGCAAAAACCGGAAATAGTAGAAATAATGTGCGAAATTTGATTCCTAAAGTATGGTTTTAAATAAAATAAACAAGTTTCATCGATAATATTTTTATTTATTTCTTAATATTATGCATTGCCATTGTCTTACTATCAAAATAACGTTCTTTCCTTTCTATACCTTTTTTACATGCTATTTTACATCTAAACATAGCAAACTTCTAAAAATTTTTATTTTAAGATTATGACATTGAGGTATAATATCACATTCTATGTAATGAACAAATAATTTTTCTAATAGTATTTTTATATTTATATTTGTTGTAAATATTTCTTGTTTTTCGCATTCTCGGAATATATATTCCATTTGCAGAAATACATTAAACGTTGATTGATTTACATAAAATAGTGCATCTTTTTTAAAACAGCGTATGCGTACTAATCTAGAATAATAAAATGTTTTATTTTCTGTATTTTGCACAGAACAAATGCATTTTTTACATAAATTAGAATTTTTTTGAATGCTGTGAATTATATAACCAGCGATATTA
>NW_017297972.1:209811-211022 GCF_001594075.2 Trachymyrmex cornetzi
GGTGAGTCAACTTTGAGCAAAAAAAATGTTTATAAATGGTATAAGTTATTCCAAGAGGGCCGAGAAAATGTTAACGATGGACCTCGCTCTGGATGCCCCAGCACGTCAAAAATCGACGAAAATGTTCAGGAAGTGAAAGAAATTGTGTTGAAAAATCGTCGAATCACGATTAGAGAAATAGCTGATAATCTTAACATATCGTTTGGCTCATGCCAATCAATTTTAACGGATGTTTTGGGTATGACATGTGTGTCAGCGAAATTCGTTTCAAAACTGCTTAATTTTGATCAGAAGCAGCGTCGCATGAACATCTCCCAAGACATGTTGAACGACGTCAATGATGATCCTGATCTGCTTAAAAGGGTTATAACTGGTGACGAAACATGGAAAATTGAAAAGGCCCATGAAAGGACGAAGATTTGCGACGATTGAGGAGATTAAGGCTGCATCGCTGGAGGAGCTCAAGGCAATACCCAAAAGTGCATTTCAGAAGTGTTTTGACGACTGGAAAAAACGCTAGCACAAGTGAATTGTATCAGAGGGGGATTATTTTGAAGGAGATAACGTAATTTTGGATGAATAAATGAATATTTTTTTATAAAAATGAAAAGTCACCTTATTTTTTGATCAAACCTCGTATGTATGTACCCGTATGTATGTACGTACGTATCTCTAGGTTAAGTAATGCGTTGGTACACAGTGAACATAGAACACAGTCGTATGTCGTACTATATCTATTCATCGCTATTTCCGGTTTTTGCTAAAAAATGTCGGACCAATCAAAATCGGGGACGTTATTTCGCGACTATGATTAAAGGGTCTCTATTATAGACCACACTCGACTTTTTATCACAAAATTCCATTATATCTACAGTAAATTCCATAATATCTATAGTAAAAAGATAACCGAAACTGGATCTGGGTCAATGCTCTATCCTCCAATCTTCTCATTACTAAATTTGCTATAACCAGGGACAACAGAGAGCCCATTGGAGTATCGTAATTCTGCTTATATATGACGTCAAATACGAAATACCTAGAATCCAGAACAAATCGCACTGCCCTAACAAAATCACCTTCTGGTAAACAACAATCTCTAGAAACAAAGCACCAAGATTCCCTGATATAATCCATACCATAATCGATTGGAACATTGGTGAAAATGCTAATGCTGGATTCACACTGCATCCGATTTTCATCGTACGACGCTC
>NW_017297972.1:211147-217530 GCF_001594075.2 Trachymyrmex cornetzi
CCCATCCAGTTTATCAACTAATTTGAAACTATTATCAATATGACTATTAGCCTTAGGAATAGTATTTATAATAATGCCATGCAAAAACGCCGCTAATGAATATAAAGGGGTATTTAACGAAGAGACTTAAACGAAAAAAACCATCCTGCTTATGTATTTTCAGGAGTGCATAAGGCCTCGGCAATAAACCCTCACTACATAACAACTCTCTATATTTTGCCTGCAAAATTTACTCTTTTCCCTTCCATCCAATTAATAAATTGCGTAAATCCGTTACAATCTTCTTTGTTGGATCTCTGTTTATGATCTCATATGTACTCTCATCTTGAAGCATCTCATTTACCTTAGGGAGGGTGAAGTGATAGAGTTTGATTGGTATCATAAACCGACGTTTTCGGATAGATATTTGAATTTGTGGTCGCAACATCCGGTTTCTCAAAAAATAGGTACAATAGCGGGATTAATCGATAGAGTTGTTTTACTCTCGAATCCAAAATTTCATTTTGATAATTTTTGTTTTATAATCAATGATTCAGATTTGATATCGTGTGAATTATATGGAGAGGATTAGTTAATAAAAATGATGTTTTCGAAAATGATCAAGATACTTTAGTCGATAAGAAAAATGTAGAAACACCGAATGACCAAGATAAAATAATTTTTAACTTGGAACATAAGGAAAACATCTGTCAGATTTATAACTCAGATACAAAATTAAGTAAATCAGACAGAGAATATGCTGATGTTAATTGCGTTCATGATGGTTTCATCAATTATCAACAATCATTCAATAAACAACATGACTTTCAACTTGAGGCTAAAACTGAATGTTTACAAAATCAGACACTTATTTTCAAAATGTTAAATTTAGAAAGTAAAGATATGCTGCAGTTCATTGATGGTAATCTATTTCTGGATAATAACCGTAATACTCAAGACTATTCTTTGTCGATGATACTTCTTCACCATTTTCTGCGATTCCTATTTCTTCAAGTATACCATTACTTGACCATTCATATACAAAAATTATAAATCCAAATGAACAACAAATAATTAAAAAGACAAGACAGATGCTGATGGAAATAAAAGAAAGAACAAGAACACAACAATAAATAATAATGACAAACCTCAAGTACCATCAAGATGTTACAATATTTCAAACCGTACTCGGAAATAAAAGTCATTAATCAAATGAAAAGGCCGCAGTGAAAAGAATTTTTGTTGTCAAATGGTTTAAGATCAAAACCGGTAAAATTCGAAAAGGAAACAATATTTGTTGAAAATACATGTGGATTCGATGCCATTATTCAAATACTTTACTTCAGTGCAATAGATAATTCAGTTTATTGTTCAGTAATTCAATCATCTACCAATGAGACATTACAATTGGTTAACGCTTTTATGAAGAAAGGTCTCACCAACAAACGATATTTTTCACAAACGATTCTTGATTCTAAACAAATTTTACCCAATTGTTCAACGAACGGAAACAAAAACTTTACTCGAGCCATATTTTTTAAATGCAGAAAATAATATTGGGACCATATGGAGTGAATTATTTGAGTCTGAACCGAGTATAATTAAAACATACAAATGTAATAATTCCGCTTGCAACACTGAATCAAAGAAGATTCCATTACTTTATGTGAATCGCAGAACGATTGAGAGAGATGGATTCGGAGCATTGGAAAAAGCTATACAATTTCGTCCATGTACTGAAAAAATTAAATGTCAAGAAAAAAAACTGTCATAGAATCGCTATGGAAATTAATCGGACTAATTTCCATATTTTCATCGAATTTGACGCAAGATCATAAATCCAAATGACTACTGGAATGTAATGTACTAAGCGATTTTTATATTGTTCTACATTTGAAGAGAAAATATAGGTATGTAGTTTATAGTCTTAATAAATTAGAAAGAGTCGTATTAATTACTCTTCATTTTTAGATTAGTAGGTGTTATCGGTTATACCCCTGGTCATTTTGTAGCTTACTGCCGGCGAATTACAAGTCGTTGGTTATTATGTAACGATCTTAAAACTGCGATGGAGTCATGCAATGATAAGACTGCGATTACTTCTCATGGGGTTATTTATGTACTACAATAATTATAATGTAATGAAAATGTTTTTATTATATAAGGATCTTTAAATTGCGATAGAATCATGCAATGATAAGACTGATTACTTCTTATGTGGTTATTTATGTACTACAATGATTAGAATGCGCCAAGAATATTTTTATTATATAGTATAATAAGTACAGACAACATGTAATTTTATTTTTATACGTTGTAAAATGTAAAAAGTTAAATAATTTAATTATAGTTTATTAAAGAAACGCATTTGTATTTTGATTACTGTTCCTGCCATGGGATCATTCATATAGTACAATGATCTCTTTATATAACAACAAAAAACTCCAAAAAAACAGGGCGAATGAGCGTGGTAATTAATACGCATCTTAAATCTTCATTCCAAAAAAATAGAATCTTTATTTCAAAAACTTCTTTATAAATTCATCAATAATAGAAAATATCTAAAAAATCGAAAGAAAAAGAGTTACGAGCCTAAGAATTAGTCGTTATAAATTAAAATTTTTGAACAGTAAAAGAATAAAACATGTCATTTAGTTATAATATAAAGCTTTAATTTGCCGGCAATAAATAATAAAACAAACAACAAAACAAACGTTTCGATCCCTGTTGGATCATTATTCCGGAATCATCGTTAAATTAAATATATTCTCCGGGACGACGAGTCAATAGCTCATCGACACCGTTCGAAACACGAGTATATCTCGCTCCTGTTCTAACCACGCTGTTTATCTCAGATGGCACGCGATCCCCCTTGTGCGACACCCGAAAAGCTGACTATCGTGCATACGTTGCGCGTGCGAGAGTTTAGTTCGCTTCCCGATCCAGATCGACACGGATCAATAATAGTTATTCGTGCTTCTCAAATCTGAGTCCGAGCCTTAAAGCGAAGTGAACCACACCAAGTTGTCGTCGCGTTCACCGTTATTGTGTCACGTAAAGTTACCGATATACGCGTACCGTGAAGGTATTCTGTGAGCGAAAATTACCTGCGTAACCGGCGAGATTTGCCGGTCTCGTTATTGCTTGCCATATACATTCCGTTGCTAGCCGCGAGAAATTACTTGACGTCGCGCAGAGTGCAAATTACCGGTGCACGCATCGAAACGAGTGCATCCATTATTGGCTTACGAATATCGCCTATCGTCTGTTTCGGACACATAATTTAATTTGACTCAATAATAAAAGTCTATTCGTTATCACAAAGAGAATTGTCGTTATTACAACCGCCTTGGCGAACGAGCCTTCTTTACAAGATGACACCAGAGCATCGACATCTAGAATGGACCGCTGATGGCAATGGTGGGGGTAGAAAGACGATTAGAGTGAGAGGCAGGAATAATAAGATCGTTCTTTCTCTGTTTACTGTTGTTTCTAACTACTGTTGGATTAACAACAATCAATCAGGCTTCAGTAAACAGAGAAAGAACGATCTTATTATTCCTGCCTCTCACTCTAATCGTCTTTCTACCCCCACCATTGCCATCAGCGGTCCATTCTAGATGTCGATGCACCAGAGTCACGAACACACAACAATTATCAATGTTAAAGTACGAAAATAAAACAGTGGAAATATTATCAAGTTAAGATATATACAAATTACAATTAGCTCTCAATCGCAAACATTAATATAATAAAACTCAACAGTTATTAATAAAATCAACCTCGCTCAGTATGAAGTGAAAATTATAAGAACGTTGTAATCGGTAACAATGTATGAAGTAAAAATTATAAGAACGTTGTAATTGGTAAGAATGTATACTTCTGGTTATTTTGTGTAGATTAAACATAATTGTATCTGTTAAAAAAGTACAAAAATAATTTAAAAATATAATATTAATAAAAAATTCAAATGTAATCTAATAATTGAAATACAAAATACGAAGCAAAGAATAAAAATATAAAAATGTAATCTAATATTTTAAGAAATGCAAACTGAATTAATTTGTGTGATGTACAATTACACAGTAAAATATATATATTTTTTTAAAATTTAGTAACAGCTAAAATAACTGATAATAAATATCTTATAATTGTGTGTCAGTATAATATAAAAATTGTCTGTTCTTAGATAATGCGATAAGAGTGAAATCGTCATCCCTCTAATGTGTTCAGAGACAATGTGAAATAAACATACTTCGGTAACAAGGTTAAAATGGTAAACTAGAAAGGAAGGGGTACATAAGAGAGGGAAAAATAGAGGGAAAAGAAAGTGGAAAGAGAGGAAGTAAGAAAAGAAGGTAAAGCAGTTAAGAAGGAGAAAGAGATTGAATAATTTGTGAGTAAGATTCCGGTAATGATTCAGTATCATTCATTTTATTAAGACCTTGTTTCTGTCTTTTAATGTGAATCATTTCAGACACCAATCTCTTGTTATAAAAAGATTCGCAATCTAAAATTCTCACATTATTCCATCTAAAATTGTGGTCAAAATTGATACGATGATCAGTTATGACAGTAGGAGAACCAGTATTCTCTCTAATATCAGATATATGTTCATATAATCTCGTACTTAATTTTCTTTTAGTCTGACCAACATAGCTCACCTCACAATCATCACAAGTAATTTTATATACAACGTTCTGATTAGATAGAAAATCTAACTTATCTTTTCCTCTCTTAATAAGACTTTTTAATGTGTTGGGAATGGTAAAGACTAGTTTACAATGAAACATATTGGAAATAGGAAGAAAACTTTCTGAGATAGATTTGACATAAGGAATCGTAAAATATCGGTCTTTCACTTGTAAATAGCGTGTAATATGTTTATTGTGTATATGGAACTTTAATCTTTGTTCAATCGTAGAAAAGATAAAAGATGAAGGATAACAGTTATTTAGGAAAATATAGTTAGCATCTATGTCACGTCCGAGGCGCGATCAGTGCGTCCGGACGCGGGGCCGTGCGGGTCCGGTAAAGGCGGCCTGGCGCTTCCTGCGCTGAGCGGGAGCGTCGAATTAGGAGAGAGAGAAGAAAAAAAAATTATTATATTCTAGATAGTCGAATTTAAGCAGTGTGCCGGCTTAGGGAACGCTTTATTCAGTTCGGCAATGTACAAAGTTTCGGCAGGTCCAGTATTTCCCTGTCACTGTCTCGATGCTCATTACGAGCGGTTGCGACCTCACGGGTAACGGGGGCGGCGGAGGTGGATCCTGGCTGTTGCCGGGGACGGGGTGATAGTATCCCGTCTCCTGAATAACCCGAGAATCGACGAACTCCCGTGGGTCGAAATCCAGGTGGTAGTGATATTCGCGCTGGAGCCTTTTCAAGGCCTGGTCTCGCCCCGCGCGATGGATCTTCGGCATCTACAAGTGATAGCGTTATTGTAGTGCCCGTTCGACCCCCCCCCCCAAAAAAGGGGGGACTGCAGATTAGAAGAGAATGAGGGGTAAAGCCGGGAGCACATAGAAAAACGTAAGTCCGTAAAACGTAATCAGTAAGGAAATCGTAACATTGGATTCGCTACTGGCCTTACGGTCTCTGCTGTGATTGGTCAATTCACTTACTGCTTGCGTGTTACGGCTTTACGTTTTTGTATGTGTCATGGGCTTTACGATTCGCAAGCGACAGTGAAGTGAGATGTAGGCTAAGCGGTAGGGGGCTCGTCGTGAGCCCTTGCTCTTCGCTTGGAAGGCGGCCAGGGCTCGGCTTGAGCCACCGACGACCGATGCTAGGAAGCCTCGGCGGCTGTGAGAGGGGCCTGCCAAAGCGGTAACTTCAGGAGGTCTCAGCGGCTCTGAGAGGAGCCGGGGAGCCCGGATATGGTCAGGATGCCTCGGCGGCACTGAGAGGAGCTGGGGAGCCCGAATACGGTCAGGATGCCTCGGCGGCATTGAGAGGAGCCTACCAAGGCGGGGTTAGGGAGTCGCCCCAGTTACCGGGACGCCGCACAGTGGGCGGAAAGGCTCCTTTTGTGGACAAAATTCGACCGACGCTCTAATTCTTAACCGATTTTTAAGTTTTTTTTTAATTTGTTCAAAATTGAATGAGCTATAAGCCTGTTGTGCGTAAATTTTGATTACTGTCCGAATTAGGAATGGCCGATCCAATAAAATGAGCAAAAAATACGATAGCGAATGAATTCGTAACAAATCATGCAAGTATTTACGCAAAAATGTTATTATGTGTTTGCGTATGTATTGCACATCGAAAATAATAAATCTGTAATTTGAATAAAAAAATGGCGGATGTGAAATGAAAGAAAATTCAATAAATAACAGAATTTTCATGAAAATATGTCCAAAAATAAGGGAAGTTCTTTTATGTCATTATATATATATATATAT
>NW_017297972.1:217667-219913 GCF_001594075.2 Trachymyrmex cornetzi
CTTGCACGATTTGTTACGAATTCATTCGCTATCGTATTTTTTGTTCATTTTATTGGATCGGTCATTCCTAATTCGGACCGCAATCAAAATTTACGCACAACAGGCTTATAGCTCATTCAATTTCAAACAAATTAAAAAAAAAAACTTAAAAATCGGTCAAGAATTAGAGCGTCGGTCGAATTTTGTCCACAAAAGGAGCCTTTCCGCCCACTGTGCGCTGTGGTGTGGACCTGTCGCCCCAGAATGAAGGAAGCCTGGCGCGGTTTTAATACACCCCGACGCGCGAGGTTTCCCTCTCTGGATTCTCTCGCGGAATAATTAAAATATTCATAAACGCGGACGGCATAGGACAGACACTAACAAGAAGGCACTTCCCGCCGACTAGAGTGTATACGCAAGAAAAGAAAAGAAAGAAAAAAAAACGAAGTCAAAATACTGAGCGAAAGATTTACTATGCGATTGGCAACTTTGATACACAAAAAAAAATTATTTTACAATTATCCATCACTCTCCACTTTTTACGCCTTTACACATGGATAGCTTGTTCGCGGTAGATTCGCATAAATGGGTCACAGAATAATTAGCGGGATTATTGATACGCTAATGACAGTCGCGATGGTGCGAGTTTCCTTAATAAAAAAAAACTGACCGACGGAAGTGCGACACAAAACTCACTTTGGTCCGGGATACTTCTCGGCTAGTTGTTGGCGATGCCCGTCCACCAAGCGTGGCCCCAGAAGTTCGCTAATGCACGCACCACGGGGTACAGTCGCAAGGCGGACCCTTCGCAACTAATGTTCTCACTAAAATTTCGCAACTTCTGTGAACTGTTTCAGAGCTTTCCGGGGAATTTTCACGAACTCTTTGGCGACTTTTCGCGAATTCTCTGGGCTCGCGCCGGGTGTCGCTTATATAATATGGCAAGGGGTGATGCTGAGCGACAGAGGGGGTTGACCTGTCAACAGTCATGTTAGATTTTGAAATTATTTTAGAACATTCTATCAGATTCGATTTTGTAGATTTGGCCGTCTTAAAGGTTGAAATTTTTAGGTCTGAGTGTTGACAGGGCCCTCTTATGGGCTCCGCCCGGGTGGCACCCAGTTGGACACGGTTCAATTGAACACGAGCCATTCACAGCGCTTGAGACTACAAAGCTCCTAAGCACCGGTCGCTCTGATGGGTGGTGTCCAATTGAGCCGTGATCAATCGGGATCACCCCGCTCCGCTCCTGTACTGCATAGCGTGCAGTTGCGACGCGCGCTTATTCACAATGAGCTGCGATCCCTAGTTTTTCTAAACGGAGTTGTTAGCATGGCGCGCTCACTCTTGTTCTTGCCAACGGTAACTACAGCGGTTTTCGTTTCGTTGATTGGAAGGATTTAATGCGCTTGCAGCTGGGATTTCGTCAAGTACTCTTGATCATAAGCGCGGTGCGAGATGCTAAATGAGACGGTGTCGTCATTTTCGCGGATGCATCTGCAGATTTTAAATAAAATGCTATTTTTAATTTTTTTATCTATTTACGCTGGATCAAGGGTACCCGAGGAACCTCAAGGTTTCCTACTGCTTGGATTTTAAGTTTTGTTGTCTGCAGTTTCGTTACTGCTACCGCATTAACTTGATTTTCGTACTGTTACGTCCAAATCCTTGGAAATGCGCTTAAATGGGAGAGACAAGGATGGAGTTATAGAGGGTATGGAAGGACGTTAGACTTTATCTCGCAGGTATTCACGCAGTGGCGAACACCTGAGAGTCGGACGCACTTTTTATCGTTCCGGAATATGGGTCAACGTCCTGAAGGGACGCTATAACGCCTATTTCCTTGAGCAGTGCGTACGTCGGTCCAATTTTGAGTCAAAAAAATGAATCTTTATAACTCGGGAGTGGACCAGGTGGGATCCTTGGGAAACGGCGAGAGTACGAGGTCTTTTGAATTTAAAATTTAACTGAAGGAAATCATTTTAAATCGAATTTCGTTTTATTACTAAAGTAAACTACAAAGGAATGTGATAGTTATTTGTGTAAAGTTTATAATCTTAAATTAAATTAAAGTACACATAATAGCCGGGTTTCACAAATTTTATAATTAAATTAAGCATAAGTTTTGAATTTCACATAATTTGTAATCGAATTAAATTACAGGTTATCATTAGGTTCGGTTAAATTTCGCATAAATTTTATAATTACTTAAAAACATAATTGATGAGAGAGGTTACATATATTTCGTAAGTTAAGGTAAAAATAAT
>NW_017297972.1:221066-221844 GCF_001594075.2 Trachymyrmex cornetzi
TGAGAGAGTTTTTATTGCGGGTCTCTCGATTCTAGGCAAACAAGATTTTGTGGCTGGAAACTTCTCTCGGATTTGTGTTATCACTCGGATTTGTTCATATCTTACTTCGTTGATTGAACGGTCGCGAAACGAAGAAATCGTGGAGTCCACCGGACGTAACAGTACAATTAATTAATTCTTGTCGCGCAAGCGCAGCGCGTTTCGGTGCGGCGATTGCTCGATCATGTGGGGAGCGCGTGATCGCGGTTCTCGATTGTGTCGCACTTTCGCGTTTTTACGGCAACGTATTGGCGTCGCCGATCGTGACGTTCGCCACGCGCGAGTTGTCAGGCGGACGTTACAATCTATTAAATTTTTTGTTGGAACCATGGATGTGATAATAGGATAATTTTGTCCAAGAAGCTGACAATTGTGCCTTTTTTGTGGCAAAGAGGATGATTTGAATGGAAGTTAAGGAACCTTCCTGAGAATGTCTTTTTATGATAAATGTCAAATATAATTCTCTGATTATCTATGATAAGTGTTGTGTCTAGAAAACTCAATCTGCCTCCTGTATCGTATCAACCTCCAAAGTAATTTGTAATCTTGTATGTAAAAAATTAAAAGTATTCAAAATATCATTTATAGTATTAGATAAAAGCGCGAGAATGACATCATCAACATATCTAAAATAAAACAATAGCTGTACTGATAATTTATTGATTGCTATTTCTTCAAGATCTTGCATTACGATGTTGGCGATTACACAGGTCTGCAAAATTCATTTTTTTTTTTTTTT
>NW_017297972.1:222057-225443 GCF_001594075.2 Trachymyrmex cornetzi
TTTGTGCTCAAATTAAAGCTTGGTTCCTCCCCTACAAAAACCATATAGGATGGTTTTGAAAAAAATTTTATAGTTTTTGAAAAAGAAGGTTTTAAGCTTCCAATTCCTAGTGATTATGATGAAAATGCAAATTATTTAATTACATTGAGCTGAGCTCATACAAATCTGATCTCATACAAATTGGAAGCTTAAAACCTTCTTTTTCAAAAACTATAAAATTTTTTTCAAAACCATCCTATATGGTTTTTGTAGGGGAGGAACCAAGCTTTAATTTGAGCACAAATTCAAGTCTCTAGCACGTCAGGTTTCAAAGAAAATTAGGGGTAAAAACACCCAAAAACACGTTTTTTGGAATCTTTACCCCCACTTTTCTCAAAATCATGACGTGATAGGCACTTTTCGACTTCAGATTCGTGTTCAGCGCACAAAAATACGTCGGATATCACTCTGATATTAAAAAAAAAAAAAATGAATTTTGCAGACCTGTGTTATCGGTGATAACGGTGAACCCATTGGAGTACCAAATATCTGTTTATACGTTTTATTATTAAAGGCAAAAAAGGTAGAATCTAAAATAAATTTAACTGCAACAGTAAATTCATTTTTTGAAATGTTTAGAAAATATCTAATTTTACTTTTGTCTTTAAAAAAATGTAAAAAACTAAGTAATTTAATAAAAGTATGATGAAAGGAACACATTTATATTACTTTATAATAATTATAAGTTTATTAGTCATAATTGTTAAACACGTGATTCCAATGTCATTTTCATACATACAGCAGCATCATTTAGTTTTGTCTCTTCTCACTCATTCTCACCATCTCTCTCTTTTTCTTTCTCCCCCCCCCCCCCCCTCTCTCTCTTCCTTTGTTTTTAGGTTTTAATTCATTGAAAACCAGATTCGCAAATTAGATGTTAGCATGTTGCAAATAGAATGGAAAAAATTACGACCAATATAAAAAAAAATACAATTAAACTGAATTTTATAGTCAACAGAATCTCAATACATAATATTTACCTGTTCTAAGATTTTCCACGAGACCATTTCCTGTAAGATTGTAGAAGTCATTGTTATCACAATAAATATAAGGAAATGGTTTTTAAAATAAAAGATATATTTATCGTTGTTTATACAGAATACCACCTCATTAATTTCCTAAAGCAAATTTTAATAGTGACTAATATAATGAATTAAAATTTACTTAAGAATGTATCAACATGCATCGACAAATATTATTCAATCAATTATTAATTATGTACATAACATTAATTTACAAGCAATTATCAATTTAAGAAATTGGTTTTTGAATAACACTTACGTGTGACAGCCAGTCATATTGTACAGATAATTTTGTTAAACTAGGGGTGCATGTCGTTTCAGGCATGATATATGCATTTGTCCATATTTAACATTCACTTAAACAACAATGATAAATGATGCATCATGCATGAAATGGAATGCATCCTTGTTGAAGATTACGAATATCTTTTTAAAGTTACAAAAATAATAAATTAATTTTTTTACTAAAGAAAATAAAAATGAGTGTAATAGAAATACTATACCATCTTTGAAAAGAATCTCGAGGATACATAATTACCGTTCTTTTGTTTATGATGAAGTCTGTTATATGCAACAAATATGTATGTGTGAATTTATTTCTTTCATGGTTTGCATGGTGAAATTTTTGTTTGATGAGGAAGTAGGGTAAATGTCCCTGTTTGTGACCATGTAAGATAGTCGCATGAGTTAATAAGAATAAAAAATACTAAAAAATAATTAAAATCAGGAATCAATTTTACCAAATTCAAGATTAATCATTTTTGTATCTAAAAACATGTTTTTTTGAAGTTCTAAGCATAATCTAATAAAAATAAAAAAAAGAAATAGCGGACTATGTAAATGTACGCATTTGTGACCTTTTGAATTTAATCTGGCTCTATTAATGATACCACCATCTGTCCCGGTTAGTGACTGGTGCATCAGATGAAATGTACCATTTCGTGACCGGCGGATTAATTTTCTTGATGTCAATTTGATGTCACGTTGACGATTATTTCTCGTTCAAATATCGATAAAAATATACTCACTCGATGCGTTTTCGCGTAAAAATAAAGATTTGACAGAAAAAAAGCGTCGCGTTATCCTGTGAACAGAGATATTAGCATGATATTTCATACATCTTTAATCAAACTTAATGTCTATTTAGAAAATCTGTCACTGCCACAAAATATATGATGCGTACATGCGCTGCAGTCGTACTTTCGTGCTCTATGGTCACAAGTTACTCGCTGTAGTACAGGGCACGAAATTTGAACTCAATAGCACACACTAAATATGATAAGCTTTCTTAATTTGGTCAAAGAAATTAATCCTTAAGTTGTAAACAAATAATTTAAAGCTGTGGTCATAAATAGGTACAGAACACACGATGTCCCACTTAGTGACCTAATCAAAAGTTACTAAAATTTTCCCTCGAGCATACGTCGAATATTTTCGGTTTATTCGTACAAATGCAATTCACACTTGTCAATAAACATATAGAGATGAGTATTAATTGTTTTCTTTTCAAAAAGAGGAGCAATATTTAATGTTATGACTAATTTTCTTGAGACGGTCACAAATGGAAACATGTGTGTTTTGTTGTACCTATTTGTCACATTCATCTACATATTCAAAATTATTAACCTTTTTTAGAATCCACGCATAGCACAATATTTATTAAGTATTCACTGACACTTTTACGAAAAAACTATATTCTTCAACGTTTTATCCCGGACGACATAACAAAAATGTGACAGTTCCGTGACAAATGCCGTCTACTAACATGGCGACAAACATGTGCTCAATCTGCCACTGATGGAGAGACACGAGCTCCTTATTTCACATTTTCATGAATATTTGTTAGTCAAATATCACTTAAACCATATTTCAAACCATGACTAACTAATCGTTAAACGTGATAAATACCCTTTGCGAAGATAAATTACAATACTTAAAACTTCTGATTAATTTAATAAAAGTCCACGAGTGGTCACAAATAGTGTCATGGTCGGGAGCGTCTCGATTGCGCACATTAACAATCGGACACGAAAGAATTTCCTGATCGGACACGGACTCGATCGGACACGAACCCGATCGGACACGGACCCGATCGGACACAGACCCGATTGGATACGGACCCGATCGGACACAGACCCAATTGCGCACAGACCGGATTGCGCATGATCCAATCGCGCACGACCCGATCGGACACAGATCCGATTAGGCCAGTCAAATAGCATATTCATAAAAGAAAGTGAAGGGAACAGGGGTTTTTTTAGTGGGTCTTGAAAAAGGGGTCAAGGAGAGCTTAACCCCAAGTTTGCACCCCTGTAAACCTTGAGC
>NW_017297972.1:225890-226699 GCF_001594075.2 Trachymyrmex cornetzi
GGATCTGTAAAAAAATGACACTTACCGTTGTATTGAAGAATACGTGACAGAGTACAGTTGAAATCGTTCGAATTAAAATTCTAAATGAACTGTGTTAGTAATGAATGTAATATAAGGATCTAAAAAAGTTATCTACGGAAAGAAAAATATATGAAAGTGTGAACATTTATTGCTTTTTTAAATACAGTAAAACATAATGTATGAAGTAATTATTACGTTATAATTCATATCGAGGACGCTTTGAACAGTGTGCCAGATCGTCGTTTTCCTCGTCTTCGTCGTCGTAATCTTTTTCATTCTTGTCGTATTTTCCATCGTTGACAAGGTTCGGGTGTTCCCTGTCGTCATCATCGTCGTTCGAACGCACGAAACAGTATTTTAAAATATCACGATTTTATTACGTTATTTTTACTATGTAATTCATTTATTTATGAAAATACATAATTGACTATTATTTTTTACTAAATAATCTTCATTACTGTAATTCATTATCATATGATAATTAATTTTCATTAAAATTTGTAAGAATATACTATTTTATTGGAACGTTATTATTATTATTATTATTATTATTGTTGTTGTTGTTGTTGTTCTTGTTATTAATTATTTTATTGTAAACGTACTTTTGATTATGTTTGTTTACATTTATTTACGTTATTTGTAGTACATGATATAGAAAATACTTTTCACGGTTGCGCTAAACAAATGTTTCCTCTTATTATGGCGCGGTAACGTTGACTTGCAACTTTGGCGCGCTCTACAAGGCGCAATTTTGAACTAAATGAAACGATTAAAAAGGGTAAAATGTT
>NW_017297972.1:227005-230611 GCF_001594075.2 Trachymyrmex cornetzi
TTACAGGGGTGCAAACTTGGGGTTAAGCTCTCCTTGACCCCTTTTTCAAGACCCACTAAAAAAACCCCTGTTCCCTTCACTTTCTTTTATAACGTCGCTTTTCCTTTAATTTGACTGGCCTAGATTGCGCACGGACCTGATTGCGCACGGACCCGATCGCGCACGGACCCGATTGCGCACAGACCCGATCGGACACGGACTCAATTGCGCATGGACCCGTTTGCACACAGACCCGATTGCGCACGACCCGATTGCACACCGACCCGATTGCA
This sequence comes from Trachymyrmex cornetzi, assembly GCF_001594075.2. Lineage (NCBI taxonomy): Eukaryota > Metazoa > Arthropoda > Insecta > Hymenoptera > Formicidae > Trachymyrmex > Trachymyrmex cornetzi. The sequence goes on from NW_017297972.1 coordinate 227,278, forward strand.
CACGGACCCGTTTGCACACCGACTCGATTGCGCATGGACTCGATTGCGTACCGACTCGATTGCACACGGAACCGATTGCGTGCAGACACGTTTGCACAGAGAGAGTCCCGTTTGCTTACAAATCGATTGCCTACATGTGTTATTGCCTACAGCTCGATTGCTTACATACATTATTGCCTACATCTCACAATTTTCCACGTGAATGAGGGCTACCTCACACCAACAAATGGTTTGGTTAGGGTTAGATTTTTTTGGAAAAATACTTCAAACGGACACTGTCTACGCTGACACCCTACTGTTCGTGTGCAAACGGGTCTGTACGCAATCGGGTAGGTGCGCAATCAGGTCTGTGCGCAATCGGGTCTATGTCCGATCGGGTCCGTGTCCGATTGTTAATGTGCGCAATCGGACATCACTCATCGGGCTTAATGCTTTAATTGTAATTGAGACTCTATTATCAAATTAGAAGATATTCATTTAGCAAACAGATTTATTATTGTTCCCAGCAATTTGAGCCGTTTCATCACTTCATACCTTTGAGCGATAGGATACGGAGGAGGATTAAGGAGAACAAAATATAACGCTAAATAAGTATTATTATTTTTATTAATTACAAATTTGGTCTTTATGCGCTTTATAATATAATGGCCCGGCACATTGAAAACAACAAGTGGGGGGCGGCAAGGTGGCCCCTTGACAATCAGAGCCTGTCGGCAAACGTACGCGGACCGCGTGGTCCGTCTGGAAGGGGCAGCTTTAGCATCAACTTTAGCGCCCCGTTTTTCGACGGGCAGTGGTGCTCGGGGTTTCCCTGCTACGCCCAGCGATTCGTTACGCCCTAAATAACTTCCCAGCTCGATAGGGTCCGCGGGAGCCGGAGCCTCCGGCGGAAATACTGACGGGTCGAATTCTCGGGCGATCTTGAACTCCTTATACATTCGATGGATTTGTATTCGCCTCCCCGCGCGATTTCCCCTTTTTGTCATATTATGATAAAAATTCTTATGTAACGCGGATCATTAACCAATCTTAAAAAGATAAAGAAATTTATTGTAAATAAGTAGTGACAAGTAAGGAAGAATTGAATAGCTCCTACAAGCGCAGTCAATTCCGCGAAAAAAGGACGAACGGAGCAGCTCCTACAAGCGCAGTCAGCTCGAGAAAAAGGACGAATTAAGCAGCTCCTACAAGCGCAGTTAGCTCGAGGGGAAGGATAGGCTAAGCAGCTTCTACAAGCGCAGTTAGCTCGAGAAAAAAGACGAACTGAGCAGCTCCTACAAGCGCAGTCAGCTCGAGAAAAAGGACGAACTAAGCAGCTCCTACAAGCGCAGTTAGCTCGAGGGGAAGGATAGGCTAAGCAGCTTCTATAAGCGCAGTTAGCTCGAGAAAAAAGACGAACTGAGCAGCTCCTACAAGCGCAGTCAGCTCGAGAAAAAGGACGAACTAAGCAGCTCCTACAAGCGCAGTTAGTTCGAAGGAGAGGGAGGTGAACTGAGCAGCTCCTACAAGCGTAGTTAGCTCGAGGGGAAGGATAGGCTAAGCAGCTCCTACAAGCGCAGTTAGCCCGAGAGAGAGGGGAAAACTGGGCAGCTCCTACAAGCGCAGTCAGCCACAGGGGTACAAGGGAAGGGAACCCATTGAATTACGCCATGCGTACTTTAATTCTGCAATTTATTGAGATATTTATTATAACAAAAGGCTCCAATATCCTGGCTTCTTTCGTCTGGAAGAGACTGAAGAATAATAACAACAACGCTGGGCTCGGTTTTCGCCCTGTTTATATAGACGCCAGTCGGTGGCACCCGCGAGTCGGGAGGAAAGGGTAGTGCAATTTTCCCAGAATTGGGCGTACGTGACAAAAATGAAAAATAGTCTTTCATCCCCGAAATATTATTCGTACTGGTTTAAAACTCGGCATGGTTTACGCGAACTTAATTTAAAACTAAGAGATCGAGTTATTTCTGCATTAATTAGCAGAATTTTTAAGTTATTAGTAAATTAATTTTAGGGACCTTCTCCGCGGTCCGCGCTGCTCTCTCCGTAGTCCGCGCTATTCTCTCTCCGTTGTCCGCGCTGCTCCCTTCTGACTCCCGTTGGTGGACGCTCGCCAAGCTAACGCGACTAATTAGCATTACTCATCCGTTTTGGATTGATTAAGGCGGTCACGGTGACCAAAAGACAACAAATCAATTAGAGAAATGTATTAGCGCAATAAGAGACCTCAAAATTAACCATATTCTTGGTCAGAGCGGCCGAAGTCCCATCGCGAGTTCGGAAAGACGAGTGACACGCGCACCGCGGGCCGTGATTGGTGGGCGATAACTTATTCCTATTTTGGAGAATTATAGGCATTGAGGCGTTTAGAATAAGCTAATTTCCTCTAAATCCGCGTAGGACGGTAATGATATGACAGTCATAGCGTACGAAAATGATTTCTTTACTCCACGCGGAGTTATTCTGCCTAGCATTTCGTCGCAACGCATCGGCACACGGTAGCGCCTTACGGGCGCTCTGATTGGCTCGTGGTACGCGTGTCGGCGCGATGGAATTGCACGTCACCGAGTAAGATTTCCGCTAAGAATTTCACAATTTTAATAAGAGAATATTTTAGATAGATAATGTAAGAATAAAAATAATTCAGCGCAAAATGAAAAGATTAAATAACAAAAATATTCGCAAAAAAAAAACAGAATTATATTCTCGCGGAGGGCAGAACGTAACAATATATGTAGATGCATCTGTGTATAATAGTTATTAAATGAATAAACGTACATATTTTATAAATTAACGCAAATTGCTTTCACGTCTAGAAGAAATACTTGAATAGTTGTTAGATGTATGTATTATATGTACATAATATCTCTTGACATATATGTATGTTCATAAAACCGTTCGTCCGTCTTTACTGAAAAATAACAAAAATAAAGGTTAAATATTAAAATTTTTCTTCCTGAAATGTATTAAATAATAATAATATTTACAAATTAAGAAAATAACACGTACTAACAAATTTTCTTTTTCATTGTATGTTTTTATGTTCAAAGTTTATTACTCCGAAATCCGGATACTCCAATGTTAGACTGCGTTCGCAAACTTCACTCGGATGGTACAATAAATGTAGAAAGCCTTAAGCCGTAAGGAATTGACCAATCACAGTTGAAAGTGAAGAAAATTAATCGAATATAATTAAGTTTATGATTAAGTTCATTTCTTACTACATATAATTTCTTACCACGATTAGATCTCGGCTTAATTGATTAAATAATATAATATATTATAGGACCGTACATGTGATAACACAAACTATAGAATCGAAGTCTTACACGGTCTAGCT
>NW_017297972.1:241027-244674 GCF_001594075.2 Trachymyrmex cornetzi
ATAAGAATTAATTATTTACAGATTTTAATATGTTATTCATCATTATTAAGATCGTTTCGAAGATGCGAATAAGCATCAAAAAATTTGTTAAAATTGCTAGTCAATTTAACTCGTGATATTACTGCGGTAGTTTAGTAGAGTTAGCGTTTCAAGACCGGAAATTTTTCGGCGCGCGTTTCTGTGGGACTACATACATAGTATATAAATTCACATAAGAATCATACAAGCATTAAGATCTAGCTAGACCGTGTAAGGCTTCGATTCTTTAATTGATTAATTTTTGACGATTTTAGGTTTACTATATTCATTGTACTACACCTATTACACCCATACTACACCCGAACTTTGTTCATTTTCGTAATGTGTAAATCTATTGAATTACCAAATAGTGACTTTTCCTAAATGAAAATAATAATGAAGACGTCTTCCCCAAATGATTTCTAATCGATTCCATTCATAAAACACATTAAATAAAATCGTCGTCTGCTAACTTTACGCATGATAAAATTTGTTAATTACAAGAAAAATACTATTTCCCAAATGTTTAAATTATTTTCCCAAATTTCTCCAAACGATTCCCAAATTATATAGACATAAATAAATCAGAAATATTTAATTTTTCTGTTATTTTTTCAGTGGTGCATTCCTGCTATGGGCTGTACTAGAGGCCTAGATAACAGAGATGCGACATTGAAGGGTGTGGCAACTCCGCACGCTGTACGAAGGGCCACACAAACGGCAGCCAGTTGTGTGCCGTCAGCGCGCGTACACCAAGCGCGAGTGCCGCGACCCAGCCCCCAGGGGGCTGGCGCAACGAACGCGAACCCGCGCACGAGATCCGCCAGGTGGGGGATATAAGCCCCGCCGAAACGATGCTTATCACGCTCATCGCACCTTCGAGCGCCAAATGAGTAACCTAAGGTCACCAAGGTTGATTCGTACTCAGACACGATCAGCCAAGGTACCTTCTGGCCGCAAGGCTGAAGCGCTCCAGCTACCGATCAACGGGGCCAACCAGCGACCGCAGCCAGCAGCAGCCGGCAGCAGCAGCCAGCAGCCAGCAGCGGCAGCCAGCCAGCCAGCAGTAGCAGCCAGCAGCAGCCAACCGGCGGCAGCAGCAGCCGTTAGCAGCAGCAGCCACCAACAGCCGCAGCCAACCAGGAGAGGAGCAGCACGACGCCGAGGAACCGGTAGCAGGAGACGCGGACAACCAGGACGACTGTCGATACCGGACACCCCACGATCGCCGTCACCAGTGAAGTGGAGGCTGGTGCCACTGAAGGTATCGCCGCAACGTCTCAGGGTAACACGGCCACCAAGGAACCTTGTTAGCCTCTGGGACAGCCGCCGACGTCGTCTCATCTCGCCGTGCTACCTCTCCACTCCAGCGGCTATCTCACCGCTGCCAGCGATACCGCCAGCTGCCGTCTCGCCATCGCCCGATACACCGCCGAGGATCGATGCCGGTACCCAAACGACTCGCGACGATTGGGAGACGCCGCCACGACCAACGGGCATAGCAGCATCACCGCACACACCACCGGGGATCCCGCCGGCTTGGCGCGACACAAACAATAACGAGCCGTGGGGTCCGGTTAAGCGGACGCGCAGTTTGCCGGTAATCGAATACCAGGAGCGGGTGGCAACATAAGCCCCCGCTCGTAAAAACGGCCCTTTTCAGGGCCATACACAAGTGTATATAGATCAGTTGTAAATACATTGTACATAACAGCACATCCGCTCTGGTCACTATGAACCCTTCCACCGATAAATAATAAGAAGCGAACGTAAAGTTACAGGCGACGACAGTGAGGCCGAAGGCGACGGCCGCTGTATCCGTCGCTATAAACAACATCCCCCACAAAGGGTATGGTCTGATTAGCTGTCTAAATCACGTGATCAGAGCGCCATTTTAATTCATTACTGCGTATAATTAGAACTCTATGTATAGTAGGAGTCTAATAATGCATTTACGTATAATGTATATCCCTTGTAGAAAAGTACTACTGAGCACTAGGAGTATTTTAAGGCACTACTGTACTACAGCATTACAGTAGCACTACTGTAGTACTACTACACTACTGTAGTAGTGCAGAAGTGTTTAGTAATACTGCGTAGTGCTAAGATCTTCTAAATATCCTCGTTTCGGCGAGATACAAAATGCAGTATACAAAAACCGAGTATGCAGTATGCAAAAACCGAGTATGTATCACAGAAACTAATTATTAATAACTATTTTAAAAAAGCACTTTCAGAGATTCTACGAGCACATTCTGATCAAGCTAATAGCGTTTTTCATTGGCAGAACTTTCATTGCGCCCTCAGTGCACTTTAAAGCCGTTGTACAAAAATCGACGTAAAGGTATACGTTTAATAAAAATATATAAACGAATTAAGCCGTGAAATATTCGATACATTTTATTGTGCTATTTGATAAAATAAATTTTGGGCATTTTATCAATTGAGATATCTCGCTTTTGTAATTAGATTAGAATAGTGTACAACACCTTTAATGTGCACTGACAAGGGAGGTTAGGCAACTCAAAAATTCAAAAAATTCTGAAACTTGGTGTGCAAGTAGAATAGTTCATCCGTAACACAAAACTATTTTTTGTTTGTGCGGAATTTCAGTTCTAGAGGGTGAAATACCCCTTTGAAAAAAATCGGTTTTTTTCTTTCGAAGCGAATATCGTCGAAACTATAAGGGATAAAAAAAAATTTCCAAATTAAAAATTGAATGGCTTCATAAGTACTATAGAACTGTAATAAAAAAATTTTTTTTAATTAATTATTCGTTGTATGCCCCACCACCACCCCTATTTTTAAAAATTTGTTTACGTTTATGTATATAAAATTAAAGAGCATTTTACGCTGAAAACGACGATGTATATGATAATTATGTTCCAAAAAATTATTTTTCAAATATAAACGAAAACTTCCCCATTTGCGAGCCCTGTACGTATTGGTCTCATACCGCGTTGGCTGCGCGAAGTAGCGTGAAAGGCTAATACAATACAATCCATCAGTACAGTAGCAGTACAGTAGCAACTATTGAAATAACAGCTTTTATAAAACAACAAATAACAATAATAATAATAATAGTAATAATAGTTTGTTAAACTGCTTGCAAAACCAGTCTCAAATATCTTTATAGTGTATAAAGGAATGCGCAAAACACTTTGATCAATTAAAAACAAAACATGAATAAAGAAATTGTTATTTTTATAAAATATTGTTACGGCCAACCCTGAGTATTGGCGAAAGAGGAAGATGGAGAGGGTACGGAAGGACGGTTGACTCAATCTCACAGGTATACGCACGGAAGCGTACAGCTGTGAGTCGTTCGCACTCTTTTAAAGTCCCAGAATGAGGGTCAACGTCCTGAAGGGACGCTATGACACCTGTTTCAATGGACAGTACGAGCGTTGGTCCTACTTTTTAGGTCAAGGAACTTAATCCTTTTGACCTGGGATTGGACCTCGTGCAATCTTAGGCGTTATAGGGAACGGGATACTCGTGAGGGGCGATTTAAAAATTGCGGGTCATAGGAGAAAAACTAAAAATTTGCTTTTATTTATGAAAATATAAAAAACGAAAGAATTAAACTAACTTATATGATTAATTACATTTATATGTTGTTTTTTTTT
>NW_017297972.1:246785-249060 GCF_001594075.2 Trachymyrmex cornetzi
TTTTGAATTTTGAAAGGGGCCACACGGCAAATAAAAGTAGACATGTTTAGCTAAATTTTCAGCCCTGAAAAAATTTTTTTGGTTCATATGAATTCTGGTCAGAGGGGGGGTGTCCGGTTGAGAAAGAATGCTCCATATATATATGTCGTACGGTTTGTTCCAGGTCCATATTTTTTTTATACTTGAAATGGCTTTACAAATCTAATGTATAACGCTTACAATAGGTTATCATGTTATGTATACAATATATCATAAGCTACATAGCATTCTGTATGCTATGGTTGTTTCCAGGTCTTTTTAATATACTGGTTGTTTCCAGATCTTTTTAATGTACTGGCTTTTTCCAGGTCTTTTTAATGTACTGGTTTTTTCCAGGTCTTTTTAATATATACTGGTTCTTTCCAAGTCTTTTCAATATACTGGTTGTTTTCAGTTCTCTTTAATTTATACTGGTTGCTTCTAGGTTTTTCCAATATATTGATTTTTTCCAAATTTTTTTTCAATTTACGAGTTATTTCCTAGACTTATAAATATATTTTATTTTGAAATATCTACAATATCTGCGGGTAACGCATTACCACTTACTCGCATAATATTATAGGTCGCGGCCTAATTTACGCTTATATATAACACTTAACCTTATCATTTATTCTTGTTTAATATTTAATAAATGACTAGAATAAAAATGATGAAATGAATGTTAAGCATTGCAAGCGTGAATCAGATCGCGGCTTAGGAATTTTTGACCACTGCTGCGGTACATCCTCTTCTCTCATTAAAAATTCAGGACATAATAAATGTTAGATGTCAATTTACGTAGTCAACGTACGTAGTCTGATAGCAAAGCCTGTAGAGACAGATTTTGAACAGGGCCTACCAATTTTTGATTGCAGAAAGACAACAAATTGTTCACAAAATATGTATTATCTAACATTGTCAACAAATTGCTGTCAGAAACATGAAAACAAGTCTGCTTTGCCAGCAGATTGGTACCAGAAACCATCAGCAGAAAGTCCTGCATAACTTGACAGCAGATTAAGAGCAAATTGAGAACAGACCTGATTCGAGCAAATCTCAGATAGCAACACAACGTCTTATTGACGTTAAAAAACGCCATCAATACATTTTTTAAAGACGTCATTTGACGTCATATGAGGTCACTTTGCTACTTGGGATTCTGCTCGATTTCTGCCACCAATCTGCTGGCATCACCTGTCAACAAGCTTTGTCGACAAATCTATCAAAGTCAAATGCAGACACAGGTGGCTAAAATTAAGTTTGTTGCCAATTTTGCCTCAAATTGGTAACATTTTGCTATCAGGTAGTAAACACATTATTTGAAAGTTGCACTTCGTAATCATTAACAAAATGTTATTCGATACAAAAGAATTACTTAATACGGTTTACATGTTTAATTACGTGTTACGTTTTTAACTTATATACAAATATATTAATATACTTCTAAAAATTTTATGCAATAAGGTACACCTTACTACAAGTTGTCAAGAATACAGGGGCTTAAAGACCGCAGCACACACTCTTGCATAAAGCATAATGCATAGTGCATAAAGGAATCAACCAATCAAAATTCTTCTTTTCCATGGAATGGGAGGAAAGGAAAGATTTTGATTAGTTGATTCGCTTATACACTATGCATTATGCGTTATGCAAGAGTGTGTGTTGCGGCCTTTAGGCCCAGACACATAGCATTTTCGGCCCGATCGGGTTTGCACCAACCTGGGTTGGATTAATCTTTCCTATTGATTGACGTCACCCGCTCTACCAATAAGAGGGCACAAAACGCCATTAATCCAACACAGGTTGGTGCAAACCTAACCGGGCCGAAAACGCTAAGTCCGGATCTACAATAGGTGTTTTATGCCTTATGCCGTAAGAAACTGACCAATTACAGTCGAATCCGAGAAGAATAAGCGACTGTGATTCGCCCATTTCTTATGGCTTAAGGCTTAAAACCATATTGTAGATCCGGGGTAACAGACTCTTGCATAACGCATAACGCATAGTGCATAAATGAATCAACTAATCAGAATCTTTCCTTTCCTCCCATTCCATTGAAAAGAAGAATTTCGATTGGTTTATTCCCTTATGCACTATGCATTATGCGTTATGCAAGAGTCTGTGTCTGGGCCTTTAAGGCCGTAGCACTTTCGCATAACCTATAAAGGCCCGTCTACAATACACGGAGTAAGAAGTAAGAGTAAGAAATTGACCAATCACAGTCGAATGTGAGAAGAATAATCGACTGTGATTGGTC
>NW_017297972.1:249105-250127 GCF_001594075.2 Trachymyrmex cornetzi
TAACACATAGTGCATAAGTAAATCAACTAATCAGAATCTTTCCTTTCCTCTCATTCTATGGTAAAGAAGAATTTAGATTGGTTGATTCCTTTATGCGTTATGCATTATGCGTTATGCAAGAGTCTGTGGTGCGATCAATAACCTGTAAAGGCCTAAACACAATGCCAGGCAATAGCGATAGTATAGCGATAGGAATAATATAGAAATAAGAGATACATAAACTATCGCCTCCCGTTGCACTGGTTGCACAATGCGGCGAAAGAAATAAAGGCCAACCAATCAGATCGCGTACATACTGTAGTATGCTTCAGTTCTGCTTCAGTAGACGTAACCTAAAAATGTTAAATCATCACAGGACACGGGTCACCAATCACTAAATTTCTTTAAGGACAAAAATTTTTCAATAAAGTATTTTTTAAACAGATTTTTATCAAAAAATATTGGTAAATATATTTTATAATGGGTAAAGGTAAAGTTCAGGGTGATAACCTCAAAAATCGATAAAATTATATTCATTCGACGCGTTTTTGCATAAAACGAAAGAATCTGGCAGAAAAAAACGTCGTTCTGCCTCGCGAACCGAGATATTAATCGTTAAAGTTCACGACTGTTCCGGTTAGGATATCTGTCATACCTTCACTGCTTTATCAAACTAATTGAGTCGACAGATCGTGAAAAGAGGTTATAGCGGAGAAGAAGAACAGAATGTAAAATCTGAATGCTGATTGGTAGGCTATAACAAGCTATAAGGCGATAGACACAGAATTCCAACTCGTCGGAAATTTATCGCTATCGCTATCGCTATCGTTATTCCATGTTCCTATGTGCATTGACATATGGATTCCTGTATGTGGATTCCTCTGTTCCTATCGCTATCGCTATGTCTATCGCTATCGCTATTGCCTCGCATTGTGTTTAGGCCTTAACATTCTCAGCTCAGCGGCTGAATGAGGAAAGAGCAAAGAGTGAGAAAAGGGATAAAAATGGCGGATGCGAATACCTATATTTCTAACATAGGCTGG
>NW_017297972.1:252569-253781 GCF_001594075.2 Trachymyrmex cornetzi
CCGCCCCTGACGACGAGAATTTCATGCCCTGTGGTTGGTTATTTTCAAATGCTCACCGTTTGAAAACTATTGATAGTTTGAAATTTTGCTATTAACATTTTCGATTTACTTTTTCATGAGGAATATACATGTGCCGGCTCCTGCGCTACCTCTGGTACACCCTGTATATGATTGGTTAATTTCTTACGGCTTAAGACTTAAGCTGGAAACAATGAAAGGCGCAGACAATAGGAACAGGAAATAAAAGATTTGAACCTATCAGAAAGCATCCATTCTAGTATATAACATTTCTGATAGGTTGAAATTTGTTGTTTCTTGTTCCTATTGCCTGCACTTTTCATTGTGTTTCCAGCTTCAAATTTCGATAATGGCTTATTGTAGAAAGCCCATTAGCCCGGACCTATAATAGGTTTTTAAAGCTTAGTCCGGATCTACAATAGGTGTTTTAAGACTTAAGCCGTAAAAAATTGACCAATTACAGTAGAATCCGAGGGGAATAATCTACTGTAATTTGTCCATATCTTATGGCTTAAGGCTTAAAAACCTATTGTAAACCATCAGAAATTGACGAATCAGAATCAGTTATTCTTCTCACATTCAACTGTAAGGCTCTCGCACATGAAATGCATAACAGAGCATAAGCATAACATAAGACCGCTAAACCAATGAGCATCTTATGTAAATCAATATGGCGACATTATGCTAGATGCTCATTGGTCCAGCAGTCTTATGTTATGCTTATGCTCTGCATTTCATGTGCGACAGCCCTAAGTACAATAGGTGTTTTAAGCCTTAAGCCGTAAAAACCGCAACACAGACCCTTGCATAACGCATAATGCATAGTGCATAAGAAAATCAACCAATCGAAATTTTTCTTTTCCATGGGATGAGAGGAAAGGAAAGCTTCTAATTAGTTGATTTGTTTATGCACTATGCGTTATACGTTATGCAAGAGTCTGTGTTGCGACCTTAAGTTGTAAGAAATTGACCAATTATAGTCGAATCTGAGGAGAATAAGCGACTGGAGAATAAGGACTAAGTCCGGATCTATAATAGGATTTTAAGCTTTAAGCCATAAGAAATGGGCGAATCACAGTCGCTTATTCTTCTCGAATTCGATCGACTGTACTTGATCAAATTCTTACGGCTGAAGGCTTAAAACACCTATTGTAGATCCGGGGTTACCCCACAAACACAATAGAGTAATAAACT
>NW_017297972.1:254879-256147 GCF_001594075.2 Trachymyrmex cornetzi
ACGACGCAAATCGGATGCAGTGTGAATCCAGCATAAGAGTATATCCACACAAACTTAAGGCCCAGACACAGCCTTTTACATAACGCATAATGCATAGTGCATAAGGGAATCAACCAATCGAAATTCTTTTCCATGGAATAGGAGGAAAGGAAAGATTCTGATTAGTTGATTCGTTTATGCTCTATGCGTTATGCGTTGTGCAAGAGTCTGTGTTTGGGCCTTTACATAGTCGCATAAACGAATGCATAAAGGAAATCATCCAATCGCATTTTACGTGCGTCTTTCTAGGAGAAATGCGATTGGATAATTTTCTTTATGCATACGTTTGTGTGTATACCCTAACAGCACAGACTCTTAAGCGGGGTCTACAATAGAAGTCGTAACGGTCGTAGGATCTTAAGTCGTAGAAAATTGACCAATCATAGTCGATTATTCTTCTCATATTCGATTACGATTGATTAATTCTTTACGACTTAAGACTCTACGGCCTCTACGACTTCTATTGTAGACCCCGTATTATGCGTCGTCTACAATACACGGAGTAAAGCGGGGGCTACAATAGAAGACGTAGCAATCGTAGAGTCTTAAGTCGTAGAAAATTAACCAATCACAGTAGAATATGAGAAGAATAATCGACTATGATTGGTCAATTTTCTACGACTTAAAACTCTACGACTGCTACGACTTCTATTGTAGACCCCGCTTTACGGAAAAAAAACTGCTGGTGCATAATAGTGCACAGTAGTGACAACTACTGACATTCAATAGTGTAACTACTGAAACACAGTAGTATCACTGCTGGTATGAGTAGTATTCGTAACTAGTAGTAGTGTAGAAGTCTTAGGTTGGCGTCCCATGAAGTGGAAATTTACTGCGGATCGAACGGAACAGCGCGACCAAAACCTTATCTCATAATAAGCTTTGATTGGCTAGCAGTAAAGTAATAAGGCGTACGAAATGCGGATAACCCATTTCTCTTAGGCCCTGCGCACAATGGAGAAAATATTAGGAACAGGAATAGATATTAAGATTTTAACCTATCAGATACCAGTTACACCGGAATATACGGTTTCTGATAGGTTGAAATTTTAATATCTATTCCTGTTCCTAATACTTCCTCCATTGTGCGCAGGGCCTTACTCCCGGTCTTAATGCTTTATGTCATATTTTGCTCCTCCTTACGACAGTCTAAAGCGGGGAGGACAGACTCTTGCATAACGCATAAAACATGAGGCATAAGAAAATCAACCAATCAGAGTCTTTTTTTT
>NW_017297972.1:257153-259207 GCF_001594075.2 Trachymyrmex cornetzi
CTGTCCGCATTTGGTTATAGATTTGTCGACAAAGCTTACTGACAGGTTATGCCAAATTGATAGCAGAAATCGAGCAGAGTCTGCTCGAATAAGGTTCTGCTTGCAATCTGACGACAGGCTATGTATTTGTTCGATTTTTGCTACCAATCTGTTGGCATAGCATGTCTAGCAGGTTTTGTCATATTTCTGATAACAATTTGCTGACAATGTCAGATAATACAAACTCTATGTACAATTTGATGCCTTTTTGCTATCAAAAATTGATAACAGGCTCTGTTCAAACTCTCTGCAGACTTTGCTATAGGGTGCCGTCACATGCGGCGTAACTTGCGTAAGCGTAACTTGCGTCGACCAATCATATCATTTCACTTGAACATCAGTTTCTGTCTAGTCACTTTATGCTTTTTACGCTATTTTGTTGTTACGCCGAAACATGATAGAACCACTATGCGTCAAATCTAGTTTCTGGCTCATTTTAGCTTATTCTGTTTGAACGAGGGTTTCGATTTTGCAACAGTACAATTATAAAAGTCGTGCGCCCCTTTGCATCGCGTGAAAAGTCGAAATCCATGTGGAACAGTACAATTATAGACCTTATTTTGCCTCTGTGACAGATTTCCTAACCTCAATAGTCATCAACTTTAACGCTTAATATCTCAGATCACAAGGCAGAACGACGTTTTTTTTTGGGAGATTCTTTTCTTTCATGCAAAAACGCGTCGAATAAGCCTAAGAGTGGTTTCACAAAATGTTCCGATTTTAATAATTTATTCGATCATCCGCTCATATATACGCGATGGAAAGGTACCGGTTCCCCATGAGGCGTACTTTTCGAGATGCGTAGGTTACGAAAACCAATCGTAAATTCATTTAGCATTTCTGTTAGAGTGTACAACAGAAATTCTAATCAGCAATTGGTTGCATTAGTTCCACATTTCAATAATCTTCCGCGAAATACGCTCAATGTGAATGCGGGCTTTCAGAATGGCGTATTCTAGTAAATAAAAAATAACGTATTCTAGTAAATTACTAGAATACGCAGGTTACGCTTACGCATGTTATGCCGTATGTGACGGCACCCTTAGGGACACAAAATATAACACAATGATACAAATGTGCTCATGTGTTCACTAAAAAGAAAATGTACTACATTGTAATAAATATTTTCTTGAATAATGGTAAATATTTACTAAAAATGTAAACATACATTTTTTTTACGAAAATCGTTAATTTGATTAGACTATTATTTTTTATTTAGCAAATATTTATTTTCCGTAAATAAATGTCGTATTAGTACTATTCAAATAATTAAAACTTAATACATTCTTCTCTGAATGTATAACTCACATAATTTTTCGTATAAATCTTTAATGTAACTTAACCTAACCTATAAGTGTAACGGTTGCGATTATGAGAAATGGCCTAAAAATATGAGATATGATACTTTGTTAAAATTATGCATTTCCGGCATAAAATATTTCAATTATTAGGCCAACTGACACTTGGCAAGTTTATTTAGGACACACTGTGTTAGATTAACAGATGTCCTGGAATTTATCACATTATATATTGTGTATACTTCCAGGACGGTTTATGGGAGACCTGGAACTTATCGAATGACGTAATTGTAAAATTCCAGGACTGTCCTGGAAAACATCTTACGACATAAAAAAGTTCCAGGCCTGACCCCAAAGTTACCAAAAGTCCTGGAAGTAACTAGTAGATATCTGAAATGGTCCTGGAACAAACCAAACGACATATATATATGTATATATATATGTGTATGTATATTTGGTCGCGTGCGCGCTGAATAAAAAAAAAGGGGGGGAGGGGTGACCTGCAAATGTAGACTTACTAGTGATGATGATTATTTGTCAAGTGAGTCGGTTCCCAGTGAGGCTCGACGTCCACGCAAGAACGCCTGAGGATAGCGGTTGGCGGGTGGGTGGTAATGTGGGAACCCCAGCGATCACCAGAGCACTCGAATGATGCCAACGAATACTGCGCGAGTTGAATTGCCGCGAACCTTTTGCGTGGACTACTTTTGAAATTTC
>NW_017297972.1:259635-275231 GCF_001594075.2 Trachymyrmex cornetzi
TCATAGTTGCGGCGGAGCCGATTCTCTCGAAAGAAAAGAATCTGCGTCTGCAGGACGTAACAACATCATGCATTTAATTTTGGTCTTAGGAACAGCTACTTGCAACGTATAGTGAAGAAGAAAGATACTGTATCAACAGTAATTCCGTACAAATAACAAATAGTTTTATTTTCCAGATGAACTACCCTATTTCCACACATTGCTTCAGAATTTTTTGAATTTTTGAGATGCCTAACTTCCCTGTTAAGTGCCTGGGTGTACGTCATGTCGTAATGGAAGAAAAAAAAATGGAATCAGTAATATCCATGATAACGAAGCCTCTGGAATTCTAAAAGAGAATAAATATAGAACATTGAAATTATGAATCCAATATTTACTATTTTGTTAAAAATAATTTTATTGATTCAATAAGACTATTAATGAAATAATTATCATATAATCAATTTTTGTATTTAAAGAACTTCTTGTTTAAAAAAACCAAGTCGTTGAATTTATAAAGTCAGTTTTACCACGTTTGATTATTAAAATAGTTTATAAAGCGATATATATTTACGATTAATTTTAATATACATTTGATTTGCAAATCGCACAATAAATAAGATATTGCATAGAACTCCATTTTTTAACGTTAAATGACACAATGTCACATTGATAATCTTGACTATTTTGCAAACCACACGATAAATAAGATACACTGTTAGAAATGCTCTTAAATTTCATTAACTTTTAATGTACATTGGTGAATGAAGTTTAATTTCTCTGTAACTATTAAAGGACTCTGAAAGGACTATTAATGCACATGTTAATGAGATTTAAGTTTACAGTAACTAAAAAATTAAGTGTAATGAAATTTAATATACTTTTCATTTACGGATATAAATGACATTTAATTAATCGTAATTGAAATAACTATTAATGTACATATTAATGAAATTTAATATACTTTTACATTTACGAATATTAATAATATTTTAATTAAGCCTATTACTATTAACGCTTAACGTTTAAAAAAATTCATTAATTTCAATACACACGTTCATCACATTTAAGACTACTGTAATTTAGTTTTTATTTACATCATTCATTACATTTAATTTCGTGCATAACCACATACTTCCTTTACGTGTTAATTAAAATTCATTGAGAAATTTCTAACAGTGTATATAGTATTTTGTAGAACATAAGTTGGACTATTAATGAAATAAGATGATGCAATTAATAATCTATTTGTGCGATATCTATTCGTAAATATATTTACGAATAGATATCGCACAAATAGATTATTAATTGCATCATCTTATTTCATTAATAGTCCAACTTATGTTCTACAAAATACTATATACACTGTTAGAAATTTCTCAATGAATTTTAATTAACACGTAAAGGAAGTATGTGGTTATGCACGAAATTAAATGTAATGAATGATGTAAATAAAAACTAAATTACAGTAGTCTTAAATGTGATGAACGTGTGTATTGAAATTAATGAACACATTATTATAGAAATTAATTTACACGTTAATGAAAAGTACGAAATCTGTAACTGAAAAGTAATTTACGTTAATAACATGTAAGAAACGTAAACGTATGCGTTAAGCGTTAATAGTATTAGGCTTAATTAAAATATTAATATTCGTAAATGTAAAAGTACATTAAATTTCATTAATATGTACATTAATAGTTATTTCAATTACGATTAATTAAATGTCATTTATATCCGTAAATGAAAAGTATATTAAATTTCATTACACTTAATTTTTCAGTTACTGTAAACTTAAATCTCATTAACATGTGCATTAATAGTCTTTTCAGTTACAGAGAAATTAAACATCATTCACCAATGTACATTAAAAGTTAATGAAATTTAAGAACATTTCTAACAGTGTATAACACCGTCCAAAATTGAAGTACATAATAAAATTCGCGATATTCTACAAAATGTTCAAAATATTCGTTGGGTATTATTATTAGAACATGATTACGTGCTAGATTTTGCTGATCCATCAAAACCACATGGAGCACAAGTTGTAGAGTATATTACGGCTGCAGAAAAAGAAGAAAATGAAGATAGTTTTGAACCTGAAGAACGCATTATTGATGATGAAGATGGCAAAGTTGACTTCAGTTACAAGAGAAAAGCTGTTCAATTTTAGAATGGTGGAAAAAAGGCCCGTCGAACTTTAATTAGTGTACAGTCCAAGTTTGGCAAGATTAAATCCTTAAATCAACTATACAGGTGGGTGACAAGTGTAGAGAAAGGTGGAACAAATGCAGATAAATTCGTATTTATTACGGAATACGTATTGGAAAAAGCTTGTGATAGAAGATCTATTATTCATGACATGAATTTAAGATTATGGGCCTTGGAGGCAAAGGACCAAGTTAACTTACCCGAATTTAAAGCAAGTAAATGGTGGATTTTGAAATTCAAGAATGTGCACAAAATTGTTTCCCGCAAGATAACAACATTCAGGGGACTCAATTTACACTTGAAAATAATGGCAATCTAAAAGATGTCGCATAATTATTTGTTTCAAATGTAAGATATAACATCCCTGCTACCGGAGTTGAAGAAAGTTATAATGCAGACGAGAGTGGCTTCAACCTTGAAGTACATTCTGGGCGAACATTGGCGAAATCGGGAACAAAAACAGTTGAAGCAATAGTTCAATCGATATCTTCTACAACACATAGTTACACTATCATGCCGATTATTTCGGCAAGTGGATCTCTTCTTTCACCACTATATATAGTGTTGAAAAAAGCTACAGGAACATTTGGACCACGGGTGCAGGAAACTGTATTCCGCCCAATTAATATTTACATTGAATCGTCGAAGTTAGGAAAACTTACAACGGAACACTTCAAGACATGGTTTAGTGAAGTGTATCTACCAAATACTGGCCGTAAAAGCATGCTTCTACTCGACTCGTGGACAGGACACTGTCCGAGTCAGCTAGAACAATTCCTGAAGATAAAGAAGTAAAATTTATGACTATTCCAAAGAAAACGACAGGCTTCATTCAATCTTTAGATGTGTTTGGTTTTAGGATTTGAAAGAATTTTGTGCGAACGTTTTCCGATAATGTAATTCTTCAAGAAAAAGATATCAATTTACACTCGCGTAATGAAATAATTAAACTGCAATTATTAACCCATCACCAATTTTCTTCGCCTAGATTAAAAAATCTCTTCCAATATGCTTGGTTTAAAAGGGGCTATTTAACAACGCATCCCGGCGAATTTCAAAATCCTGTAGATTTCTGTTATTTTAAAAATGAAAAGCATGTACCCAAATGTAGTATTTGTGGAGGGGCCACTTTTATGCATTGTGCATGGTGTGGCGAGTATTTTTGTTTTCAACATTTTTATGAAGAATACCATTACTGTACCAATTACAATCCATAATTTAGAGAACTTACGGTTTTGTAGTATAACTCGCAATGTATAATTAAATTACAAAATATGTACAAAAAGAGATTATATTATTAGTATATAAATAGTCAGGAGTCAAACACATCCGCATTATTGAAAATGTAATCAGAATGTTCAACAAGATTATCAATATCACTCTGCACAATTTAATATTAAAATAGAATTCCACACACTACTATATCTTATCGTGCAGTTTGTAAAGTAATCAAATAAAATAACAAATAGAGTATGTATGTATGTATGTATATGTGTATGTATATATGTATGTTGCAGTTATTATGATTCATATACCTACGTCACTGCGACTATTTTTAATTAATTTGAGAATTTTATCTTTCACACAGAAGTTGTCAGTACTTACTGTACGTACGCCCAGGCACTTAGCAGGGAAGTTAGGCGACCCAAAAATTTAGAAAATTCTGAAGCAATGTGTGGAAATAGGGTAGTTCATCTGGAACATAAAACTATTTTTTATTCGTGCGGAATTACTGTTGATACAGTATTTTTCTTTTTCACTACGTTGCAAGTAGCTGTTCCTAAGACCAAAATTAAATGCATGATATTTTATAAAAATAATAATTTCTTTATTCATGCTTTGTTTTTAATTGTCCAAAGTGTTTTGCGCATTCCTTTATACACTATAAAAATATTTGACTGGTTTTGCAAGCAGTTTGACAAACTATTATTATTATTATTATTGAAAAGGAAATAATTATTATTATTGTTATTGTTGTTTTATAAAAGCTATTATTTCAATAGTTGCTGCTGTACTGATACTGTACTGATGGATTGTATTGTATTAGCCTTTCACGCTACTTCGCGCAACCAACGCGGTATGAGACCAATACGTACAGGGCTCGCAAATAGAAAAGTTTTCGTTTATATTTGAAAAATGGTTTTTCGGAACATAACTATCATATACATCGTCATTTTCAGCGTAAAATGCTCTTTAATTTTATGTACATAAACGTAAACAAATTTTTGAAAATAGGGGTGGTAGTGAGGGTATACAATATATAATTAATTAACAAAAATTTGTTTGTTACAATTCTATAGTACTTATGAAGCCATTCAATTTTTAATTTGGAAATTTTTTTCTATCCCTTATAGTTTCGATGATATTCGCTTCGAAAGAAAAAAACCGATTTTTTTCAAAGGGCTGTTTCACCCTCTAGAACTGAAATTACGCACAAACAAAAAATAGTTTTGTGTTACGGATGAATTATTCTACTTACACACCAAGTTTCAGAATTTTTTGAATTTTTGAGTTGCCTAACCTCCCTTGTGAGTGCGCACTAGTTTTTGCCAATGACAAACGCTATAAGATTAAGTGATGGATTTCATTTACGTATGTTTATTTATAGGGATCCGCGTCATTTTCTCCTTACGGAAAACAAGTCCATCTTGCGGCGATACTGTGTATTACACTGCTTGTTTGGCGACGTCTATAGCGTACATATGCTCTGCAAGCGGCATAATACCCAGTATCGCCGCAAGATGGACTCATTTTCCGTAAGGAGAAAATAACGCGGATACCTATAAATAGGCATATGTAAATTAAATCCGTCACTTATTCTCAGCTTGATCATAGTGTGCTCGTAGAGTCTCTGAAAATGCTTGTTTTAAAATAAAGTTATTAATAGTTAGTTTCTATGATGCATATTTATTTCCTGCATTTTGTATTTTGCCGAAACGCGGATATATAGAAGATCTTAGCACTACTCAGCATTACTGAATACTTCTGCACTACTGCAGTAGTGTAGTAGTACAATAGTGCTGTGATGCAGTAGTGCCTCAAAATACTCTTAGTGCTCAGTAGTACTTTTCTAAAAGGGGTTAAGTACGAGGGTTGTCTGAAAAGTTTTGAGCCCCACCATGAAGGTGGCGTTACTCGTCAAAGCCATTCTGGTATTATAATCGTGATACTTACGAAAGATATCTGTGACAATTGTGGCCACTTTGGACGTTCAGTTCTTGTTTGACAATCGTTTGTGTCGTCATTTTGTAAAAATGGAAAAAATTGAATAATTAAATGCTATAATTATATATATATATATATATAAATTCTTGCATTTGAAAGGCAATACGTTTACGCAAATTAAGGCCGAGTTGGATGCTGCTTACCGGGACTCTGCCCCATCATTTGCCACCGTGAAAAGATGGGTAGCTGAATTTAAATGTGGTTGTACCAGCTTAGCTGATGATGAGCGTTCGGGACAGCCAACAACTGCGACCACCACCGATAACATCGAAGAAATTCATCAAATAATGGACGATCGTCGAATTAAGATTAGGGAGATAGCAGAGGCTGTTGGCATATCAAAAGAACGTGTTTGTCATATATCATTGACTGAAGAATTATGCATGCGTAAGTTAACCGCGCGTTGGGTGCCGCGCTTGCTTACTATGGATAAAAAACGCATTCGAATGAACATTTCTAAGGCCCTATTGGAGCGGTTTAAACGAAATTAGTCGGATTTTTTGCGTCGATTAATAACGGTTGATGAAACTTGGATCCATCACTTCATTCCTGAAACGAAAGAACAATCAAAACAGTGGACTCCGATGGACGCCGATGTCGCTTCTCTCATATATAGGGCTCTGCTGCGCAGATATTTATATATATGTATGTACAGCCAAGAGGCTTAGATACCAGAGATGCGACATTGCATCGATTGGGTTAGGTCGTCATCGCCATTTTAAATCAATATACCCATAAGTATTTATAACCATAAGGTACCTTTTCATGCTGACGCTCGATGCTCGTTTTCAGCGTCAAAAAAATCACAAGATCAAAATTGACCCTTGGTATTCGCCAATTTCTATCACGTGATTTATTTTGACGCCGAAAATGAGCGTCGAGCGTCGGCATGAAAAGACACTTCTATAAGTTGACGACAGCTTTTGCATTACATAAGGAAAGTTAAATTGTTAGAAAAAGAAGAAAGTATAGTACGTACTTATAGTATGTACGAGGGTCGTCTGAAAAGTTTTGAGCCTAACATAGAAACAAGTAATTTTTCGGTCAAATTCAATTTTATTTCTCCACATAGTCTCCTTTTAAGTCGATACATTTTTTCCAGCGATGCTCCCACCCCTTTATTCCATTCAAATAATACTGAGCGTCTTGCTTTGCAAAATAGGCGTCTACGGATGCGATGATCTCCTCGTTCGATGAAAATTTCTGTCCTCCGAGCCAAACTTTGAGCCTAGGAAACAGAAAAAAGTCGCTGGGGGCCAGATCTGGTGAATACGGTGGATGGTCAATTAATTCGAACCTAATTTGTGAATTTTTGCCATAGCGACCGCCGAAGTGTGAGACGTTATCTTGATGGAACAGCATTTTCTTCTTTTTCAAATGCGGTCGTTTTTTCTCAATTTCTGCCTTCAGCTTGTCAAGCAATGATGCGTAGTACGTCCCTGTTATTGTTTTACCTTTTTCAAGATAGTCGATCAACACAATTCCAAGACTGTCCCAAACAACAGTCGCCATTACCTTTCCCGCCGATAAAACCATCTTCGCTTTCTTCGGAGCAGGTTCGCCTTTCGCAGTCCACTGTTTTGATTGTACTTTCGTTTCAGGAGTGAAGTGGTGGACCCAAGTTTCATCAACCGTTATTAATCGACGCAAAAAATCCGATTCGTTTCGCTTAAACCGCTCCAACAGGGCCTTAGAAATGTTCATTCGAATTCGTTTTTGATCCAGAGTGAGCAAGCGCGGCACTCAACGCGCGGTTAACTTACGCATGCCTTATTCTTCAGTCAATATATGACAAACACGTTCTTTTGATATGCCAACAGCCTCTGCTATCTCCCTAATCTTAATTCGACGGTTGTCCATTATCATTTGATGAATTTCTTCGATATTATCAGTGATGGTCGCAGTTGTTGGCCGTCCCGAACGCTCATCATCAGCTAAGCTGGTACGACCACGTTTAAATTCAGCTACCCATCTTTTCACGGTGGCAAATGATGGGGCAGAGTCCCTGTAAACAGCGTCCAACTCAGCTTTAATTTGCGTAGACGTATTGCCTTTCAAATGCAAGAATTTAATTATAGCACGATATTCAATTTTTTCCATTTTTACAAAATGACGACACAAATGATCAAACAAGTCAAACAAGAACTGAACGTCCAAAGTGACCACAATTGTCGCAGATATCTTCCGTAATCACACTACGGGTTGTGGGCTTCGTTGCGGTTGGCATTACGGTTAACAGTTGTGGATTGTTCAATCACACTACAGATTGGATATACCGACGTGATTGTTTGACTTTCATTGTCTTCTGCCTTTCTATACTAACCTATAAGAATGTCAACAATTATTGAAATAATTGTAAGCTGATCTGGATTTAAAAGGAGCATCTATTCGGGCATGTTTTCCATCCATTGCACCGATGCAATGATGAAAATTCTATCTCTGTTCAAAGTCATTAGCAACAACAGCCCATTCTTCTGCAGATGTTGGCATTCGAAGAAACTCATCTTTAGTATGCGTATCTATTACTTCTTATAGTAGGTAATCAGGAAAAACGTAAATTAAGACGTCTGGACTAAGCCATATTTTTTACGAAGGCAGTATAGTGGTATGCATCGTAACCTATTTCTTGAATTGTCACTTGAAGATCCATACCGATTTCGAAGGTAAGATACAGTTTTTATTGATTAATTAACTAAAAGAGTAAATACAATGAGTTTAATTTTACAACAACAATACTTTATATTATATTTATAGATGCCTACGCATGGACACTGATACCTTTGAAAAACTTGTTGATAAAATTACACCCTTTGTTCAAAAAAAGACAACACATTTGAGAAAAAGTATATCTTCTGCTGAGAGGCTTTCTGTTACCTTGCGTCATCTGGCTACTGGTATGATTTATACAAGTGCAATAATAAAAAATCTTTATAATTATAATAGGCTGATCCGGATTTAAAAGAGCATCTATTCGGACATGTTTTCCATCCATTGCGCCGATGCAATGATGAAAATTCCATCTCTGTCCAAAGTCATTAGCAACAACAGCCCATTCTTCTGCAGATGTTGGCATTCGAAGAAACTCCTCTTTCAAAGTAGTAATCAAAGCTGTACATACTTCTTTTATTATTATCGATATCGTGCTTTGACCTATTCTAAATTGTAAGCTAAGTGATTCTTGTGATTTTCCAATTTACAGGAGAATCACAAGAATCACTTAGCTTACAATTTAGAATAGGTCAAAGCACGATATCGATAATAATAAAAGAAGTATGTACAGCTTTGATTACTACTTTGAAAGAGGAGTTTCTTCGAATGCCAACATCTGCAGAAGAATGGGCTGTTGTTGCTAATGACTTTGGACAGAGATGGAATTTTCATCATTGCATCGGTGCAATGGATGGAAAACATGTCCGAATAGATGCTCCTTTTAAATCCGGATCAGTCTATTATAATTATAAAGATTTTTACAGCATCGCACTGTTAGCTGTCTTTGATGCATATTTAAGATTTATATATATTGATATAGGCACTAATGGGAGAATGATTCTTATATATAGAACAAATCCAGCCTTAAATTTCACTTAAATAGCAATAATCTTTCTTTGCCTCAACCATGTCCGCTATCAGGATGTGACACCAATTTTCCATATGTGTTGGTTGGTGATGAAATTTTTCCTCTCACAACGAAATTACTTATTCCATATCCAAAAGATCAATGTCGCAATCGGTTAGACAGAAGAATTTTTAATTATCGGTATGATCTACATCTGTATCATATAATTTTCGAATTTAAATTATTGAATTGCATGAAAATTGACAAATCATGGATATTAATGTTAATCAAAGAATATAATGTTAATAAGGGTCAATAAAATTAAAAAATAATAAATATTAATAGGGCTACGAGCCTAAATCTTTTTTTTGTTTATGTTTTTGTTACTTTGTTTTCTTTGCCGGCAATATTAAATAATATATTATAACTACATGTAATATTTATTTGAAATTTTAAGCTTACAACGATCAAAATTTAGGCTCGTAGCCCTATTAATATTTATTATTTTTTAATCAAAGAAATTATTTGCTACATTATTTTTATAGACTATCACGTGCCAGATGCTGTTCAGAGAATGGATTTAGTATGCTGGGTGCAAGGTTTCAAATTTTTCGGTCAGCTATGAGATACGATCCTGATGACGCAATTCGTATCACAATGACTTGCTGTTGTCTCCATAATATGTATACCGATTTCGAAGGTAAGATACAGTTTTTATTGATTAATTAACTAAAAGAGTAAATACAATGAGTTTAATTTTACAACAACAATACTTTATATTATATTTATAGATGCCTACGCATGGACACTGATACCTTTGAAAAACTTGTTGATAAAATTACACCCTTTGTTCAAAAAAAGACAACACATTTGAGAAAAAGTATATCTTCTGCTGAGAGGCTTTCTGTTACCTTGCGTCATCTGGCTACTGGTATGATTTATACAAGTGCAATAATAAAAAATCTTTATAATTATAATAGGCTGATCCGGATTTAAAAGAGCATCTATTCGGACATGTTTTCCATCCATTGCGCCGATGCAATGATGAAAATTCCATCTCTGTCCAAAGTCATTAGCAACAACAGCCCATTCTTCTGCAGATGTTGGCATTCGAAGAAACTCATCTTTCAAAGTAGTAATCAAAGCTGTACATACTTCTTTTATTATTGTCGATATCGTGCTTTGACCTATTCTAAATTGTAAGCTAAGTGATTCTTGTGATTCTCCAATTTACAGGAGAATCACAAGAATCACTTAGCTTACAATTTAGAATAGGTCAAAGCACGATATCGACAATAATAAAAAAAGTATGTACAGCTTTGATTACTACTTTGAAAGATGAGTTTCTTCGAATGCCAACATCTGCAGAAGAATGGGCTGTTGTTGCTAATGACTTTGGACAGAGATGGAATTTTCATCATTGCATCGGTGCAATGGATGGAAAACATGTCCGAATAGATGCTCCTTTTAAATCCGGATCAGTCTATTATAATTATAAAGATTTTTACAGCATCGCACTGTTAGCTGTCTTTGATGCATATTTAAGATTTATATATATTGATATAGGCACTAATGGGAGAATGATTCTTATATATAGAACAAATCCAGCCTTAAATTTCACTTAAATAGCAATAATCTTTCTTTGCCTCAACCATGTCCGCTATCAGGATGTGACACCAATTTTCCATATGTGTTGGTTGGTGATGAAATTTTTCCTCTCACAACGAAATTACTTATTCCATATCCAAAAGATCAATGTCGCAATCGGTTAGACAGAAGAATTTTTAATTATCGGTATGATCTACATCTGTATCATATAATTTTCGAATTTAAATTATTGAATTGCATGAAAATTGACAAATCATGGATATTAATGTTAATCAAAGAATATAATGTTAATAAGGGTCAATAAAATTAAAAAATAATAAATATTAATAGGGCTACGAGCCTAAATCTTTTTTTTGTTTATGTTTTTGTTACTTTGTTTTCTTTGCCGGCAATATTAAATAATATATTATAACTACATGTAATATTTATTTGAAATTTTAAGCTTACAACGATCAAAATTTAGGCTCGTAGCCCTATTAATATTTATTATTTTTTAATCAAAGAAATTATTTGCTACATTATTTTTATAGACTATCACGTGCCAGATGCTGTTCAGAGAATGGATTTAGTATGCTGGGTGCAAGGTTTCAAATTTTTCGGTCAGCTATGAGATACGATCCTGATGACGCAATTCGTATCACAATGACTTGCTGTTGTCTCCATAATATGTTGCGTAGTCAATCTGTAAATTGTTCCATGTATACTCCACCAAATTTTCTCGACGAAGAAGACATATTAACCGGTAACATAAGACTTGGTGATTGGAGACAGGAACCAGTTAATGGCTTAGCACAATTGTGCCATCAAGGTGGAAACCGCCATGCAATTGATGCTCGCTTACTTCGAGACAATTGGACAATATATTTTAATGGACCTGGAGCTGTGCCGTGGCAAGAGCGGGCAGTACTTGGCAGTAACGCATTGTACAAATAATATAAAACAAGCATAATAATTTAACAATAAAAAAAGAAATTCATTCAATCTAAAACAAAAAAAAAGAAATAAGAGCTATAATAAGGAGAAATAATTTGTTTACGTTATTTTTATTAACAATTTTTATCAACTCATATGTAAATCTCTTTTATCACATAAAGTTCACAGACTAGCAACTTATAGAAATTGTACACAATATTATAAAATTAGAAAAATAAAATGATTTTTGCATATGTCATTTTTTCTTATCCTCATGCAGAATAAAAAAAAATATATTTTTTATGTGCACTAAGCAATAATTATAAAAATATACACGCTAAACAATACTTTATTATTGCGATAAAATGTTATTAGAAACATAAATATTTGATTATCCTATCAGTTAAATCTTTAATATACATAAGAGCAGGGATTTAGTTACACATTTCGACCGATTTTCAGCTTGGTTCCTGCCCTTCACTTCACCAACCCGCACGCAGCATAAATGCTGATCGGCATTTAGGCTGAGCGCGGGTTGGTGTGAGGGGCAGGAACCAAACTGAAAATCGGCCGAAATGTGCAACTAAATCCCAGCTTATACATAATCAAAATATGCATTATACGACTAAAGAGTAAAAAACAAAAAATTCTCTTATTTGATTATTTCATATTACATACTTCGAATTATCTTAACTGTATCACAGTTTCTTACAATGTAGCTAAAAATAAATCTTTACATCGTATAAAATTATAATATAATAACAACATTAATAGCAAACGTTAATATTTGACTTTCTCTTATTTATGTTGTAATCAGACTTTTCAAATAACAAATAAAGTGGTTAATTTTAAAATAGATGTAACGTATGTATTGTAATATATATAACATGTAATATGTAACGAGAGAGAACATAATATTTATGTAATTTTTAATAAGTAGATTAGATTTAAAAAAAGGTAAAAGATGTTTTATTTTCATTGTGTAAATTGGCAGCAAACAGTACTTTTATTATTTCAGCTTTTAGAAGCTGAAATATCTTTTTTTGCATATATCTGTTCTAGAGGAGACATTTCCCTTAATTTAGCTCCTAAGTAAGCTGTAAAATGATTAATACTATCTTGAGTAGGCTCAAATTGGGTAATAGACTGAGGTAAAATTATTGGTCGTGAGGCTATCTGTTTGACTGCTTCAATAGCTTCTTCCATACTTGATGATCCAGTTTTTTGTTTCTTGGATGCCCTTCTTTTGGTATAAAGTGTTTCGCATGAAGTGTTTTCATTTTCTGTGGATTTTTTTCCACTCACGATAGGGACAGTCAAATTCTTAGGCGTTGAAATTGAACAAGATGATGGGAATTGATAAGTTGATGGACAAATAGTTGAATATGATGACCTACTGTTACTTATAATAACTTCCGATTCAGAATAGTTCTCCAAAGGATCGGAATTCATGTCGCTATCTTGAGGAATTGTTACTATCTAAAATGTTCAAAAACAAAAAATCAATTTAGCTGTTTCATATTAAATACGTAATAAATTATAACTTATAACTAACTTATAAATTATGTATAATATAATACCTTTGGAAAGGTTGCATCAAAACTAATTTGTATTTCTTTTTCTTGATTATCACATGGAATTTCTGGAACTTCTAAATTCTGAACACTATCGCTGGAATCTTGCCATTCTTTTTCATTACAAGGTTCACATTAAGATGATAAATTTTGTGCTGTAGACACATATGGTGACAAATTAGATGTACTTTGTGCACTAGAGATTGTTTTTTGTAAAAATAGAAGCTTTGTATAAAGAGGCCATCTTGGCTTAAAAATTTCTTCAACGCCGCTACCACTTCTCTTTGATTCTCGTACTTTTCTGTTATTATCAAGAAATGTGCCTCTCATGTTGTTCCACCGTTTTTTTACATGCTCAGCTATAAGAAAAATAAAAAAAATATAAAATTTGTCTTTGCATATTACTTTCTACATAATACAGATAAATCAATTACACATAATAGTTCTAAATATGTTTAAGGCAAATTAAAAATTTTGTACATATTTTCTTAATTAAAAAAATCATTTAATATGTCATCATCCCAAGTACAATTATCTAAGCTAATTAATATGTATACTAATTTTAGCTAATAATACATGTAAAAAATCAGGACAATTATTTTACTTACTAGAATACAGTAAACCCATTTTTTTGCTAATCTCTTCCCATTGTATTTCTTTCAGGTCATTTCTACGGTAATTCCTATATATAATATCCCATAAAATTGCTCTTGCTTTCACTAAATCTATTAGTAATTGCTCGGCATCACTAGACCATATGTCCATTTTGGGAGGCATTGCGATAAGTAAGAATCGCATTAATCACAATAAAAAACTGATAAATTAAAGTTGATGACTATAAAGGTTAGGAAATCATATCGACGAAATGCAGCGACACGTAGAAAGTGGCACAACAATTCTTGCAACCCTATTGGCTACGGTTGTAATGGAAAGGTTGAAAAATAGATTCGGATCTAAATTGTAACTTG
The DNA here is from genome assembly GCF_001594075.2 of Trachymyrmex cornetzi. Lineage (NCBI taxonomy): Eukaryota > Metazoa > Arthropoda > Insecta > Hymenoptera > Formicidae > Trachymyrmex > Trachymyrmex cornetzi. Next base: position 273,669 of record NW_017297972.1, read on the forward strand.
CATCCTAACCGGCGAACTGCTCTGCTCTGATTGGTTAGTTTCCAACGTTCAACTGTAACCTCAACAGTAACGAAGCCCACAACCCGTAGTATGATTACGCCTAAGGGCCTGCGCACAATAGAGGAACAAGAATTAGATATTAATATTTCATCCTATCAGAAACCGTGTATTCCGATGTAATCAGCTTTTGTTAGGTTGAAATCTTAATATCTAATTCCTGTTCCTCTATTGTGCTTAGGCCCTAAGTATCACGATTATAATACCAGAATGGCTTCGACGAGTAACGCCATCTTCATGATGAGGCTCAAAACTTTTCAGACGACCCTCGTATTTCATATAATACAAATGAACATCATATATTTCGATCCACGGATAGGGTCCTTTTCAGTAAATACATTAAATTACAATAATACAAAAAAACGAATATCGGTAATTACGAACAAAGAGAATTATAAGTTATATATATGTTAAGTTAAAAAGGTTCATATTTGTGAGAAGATGTTTCTCAAAATTTTTTACCGATGTTTTTGTATTATTGTAACTTAATGTACTGAAGAGGACCCTATCCGTAGGTCAAAACGTATAATTTCGATTTATATTATATGAAATAAATTGAATCGCAACAACATCCAGCGTCGGCTTATCAAGGCTTTCTTATTATTATTATTTATAATATAATGTAATAACATAACGTATCTAATGATATAATAATATGGCAAATAATTCACTTTGCACATCTTGTACAAGTAAATTTCCATCGGAATTAAACATAGGGACGTCTCTGTTCATTACGGCTTGATGCCGACCTTCTATCAAAGTATGCATTAGCTGCGTTCAGCAGACTCAACAGTTTTGCAACCGTTTTGTGATTCTCCGGTAAGATAGGACTATTCCTTTAAATCTAAAAGTATAATCCAATCAGCGCGACAAATCATAAAACGGTTGAACGCATCCATTATTCGTTGCTATCGACTAGATTAACAATACCAAAAAGTACCCAAGTATAACGAAAGTAACCAAACAACAACACACCAGCTCACACCGACTCCTCTTGCTTTTTGACGGGTGGATTAGTGGCACTCGATGTGACTCTTTTTACATTTCCAAACGATCTCATCCGAATGCATACCGAGTACATACCGAGTTTCCCGAACGGCTGTACATTAGTGGCACACTAGTGTGTATTTCCGAACGCAGTGTGCATTTCCTTGCACACCCAACAAGTATACACCATTATATATATTTCTTTTTAATAATAATAATAATAAGCAAGCCCATCAAAGCCAAACATCAGTTAATCGGATGTACAATTTATTTTCGTGTAATTAAACTAGTCATATCAAAAATTAATTAAATATACGTTTCGACTCCTATTTTTGGGTCCTTATCAATATAATATAACCTAAATCCGCTTACATACTATACGCAAATTCAGCGACACAGCTCATTCTTCTTTATCCAATTACCAAGTTAGCTGTGTAACGAAATACTCACATCAATATAGCAAACGCACACCAGCATAAAAATTAATATAAATCAAAAATTACATATACTGAACATACT
>NW_017297972.1:275241-275636 GCF_001594075.2 Trachymyrmex cornetzi
TACACTAATACTAAAAATTGAAGTTATAAAAATTAAAAATTACGTATGCAGTCATATTCGTTACATTAAATTGGAAAGAAAACTTATACAAAATATGAATTGCGATTAAAGACATAAACAATGCGTTAATACTTAAAATACTGAAAGTTAATACAATAGAAAAGTTACCTGAATTAAGTCAAACGCACTGTTACTACACCAAATCTTAATTTGTAAAATAATATGAGTTTTAAATAAATAACATTACGTCAATATATGAATAAATACAATGATATAAACTTACATAAAAAGAGAACGGAATCCAATACATTATGTCAAACGGGTAGAACACATTGCTCATCGAAATGTCAAATATCCTGTGTAATCAATCACGCAAAAGTAAAAACCGATTAGAA
>NW_017297972.1:276812-277016 GCF_001594075.2 Trachymyrmex cornetzi
AACAATATAAAAGCAGCCACCCTCATCGCAAAAGCGGCCTTTTTTCCATACGGAGTTCAGAGAGAGACTCTTGGGTGATCAGCTTAACTCTTAGTCTTTGCGTCAATCGATTGAAGCTTTCGGTTTATCATATCCACAGTGTATTACTTTACAATAAAGAAGTTATATTATCGAATCTCAAGTTATTACAATAATTCAACGACT
>NW_017297972.1:277220-277420 GCF_001594075.2 Trachymyrmex cornetzi
CGAACCGAGAATTCCTAAAATTCGCCTAGCGTTACATACGACGTGACAAATTCTAAATAAAGTGGATCTAATGTATACATATCGTTTTGCAAATTTAAACTATGTTTCTGTTGTTTAATATGGATCATTTCCGAAATCAATCTTTTATTGAGTGCCCTTTCATTATCCAATATTTTAATATTTTCCCAATCAAATTCATG
>NW_017297972.1:277598-278550 GCF_001594075.2 Trachymyrmex cornetzi
ACCAACAGCCAATAGTTTTATTAAGAATAGTTTTCAATTGACTAAACATATTTCGAACTTTACGATTAACGACAACGAAATTCTTTTATCTCTTGACGTGGTTTCATTATTTACTAATGTACCTATTGACCGGGTTTTTGAAGGCATAGAGAGGAGATGGCACTTCATTGAAAGGAACACGAGGATTCCCAAGGGTGAATTTTTTAAAGCATTAGAATTAGTACTCAATTCTACGTTTTTTAAGTTTAACGACAAATTTTACAAACAGACGTTTGGTGTTCTAATGGGGTCACCATTATCACCCATAGTGTCGGATATAGTTATGCAGGATCTTGAGAGAGAGCCTTACAGGGCCTGTTAGTCTCGCCATCTTTCTATGTTCGATACGTGGATGATATAGCGTTATCATGAATTTTATTATGATGAATCGCAGATTGATATGTTGGTTAACAGTTTTAATTCGTTTCATTCTAGGTTAAAATTTACAACAGAAATTGAGGGAGACAGGTTGAATTTTCTTGATGTCTGTTTAATTAAAAAGGATAACTCTTTTATCCACAATTGGTATCACAAACCAACTTTTTCGGGGCGTTATTTAAACTTTTTTTCTAGACATCCTTTATGCCAGAAAGTGGGCACAATTGTTGGCTTAATTGATAGAGTATTGTCTTTGTCCCATCCGATATATCATCAAGCTAATTTTGAGTTAATTATTAAAATTCTTATAAACAATGGATAACCTTTGAAGCTCATCTTCTCGGAAATAAAAAATAGGCTGTCAAGAAATTTCAAACGATGGAATGATCATAATAACACAATTAAAGATGGCTCGGCAGTTAATAATGTTGATAAAATCAATAACAGGTTCTTTACTATTCCGTTCATACCTTTTTTATCTGAAAAGATTAAAAAATTTTTTAATAAAGGATCAGTAGTGAGAATGGCATATAAG
>NW_017297972.1:278768-280940 GCF_001594075.2 Trachymyrmex cornetzi
TTGATTGGGAAAATATTAAAATATTGGAAAATGAAAGGGCACTCAATAAAAGATTGATTTTGGAAATGATCCATATTCAACAACAGAAACAGAGTTTAAATTTGCAAAACGATACGTATACATTAGATCCACTTTATTTAGAATTGTTCGTGGAAACGTGACGAAGTTTCTCTCCTTTGTCTTGTTTTATATTTATACCTTTATATTTTTATTTTTGTTTTAAAGACTACGTGACTTATTATTTGACTCTCATTTCGTCTCTGACTGTCGACACCACAAGATCTCGATGTTGGTTTTAAAGAAAACTTATACAAAACATGAATTGCGATTAAAGACATAAACAATGCAAATTTGCAGTATTTTTCTAATCGGTTTTTACTTTTGCGTGAATGATTACACAGGATATTTGACATTTCGATGAGCAATGTGTTCTACCCGTTTGACATAATGTATTGGATTCCGTTCTCTTTTTATGTAAGTTTATATCATTGTATTTATTCATATATTGACGTAATGTTATTTATTTAAAACTCATATTATTTTACAAATTAAGATTTTTATGTAGTAACAGTGCGTTAGACTTAATTCAGGTAACTTTTCTATTGTATCAACTTTCAATATTTTAAGTATTAACGCATTGTTTATGTCTTTAATCGCAATTCATATTTTGTATAAGTTTTCTTTCCAATTTAATGTAACGAATATGACTGCACACGTAATTTTTAATTTTTACAACTTCGATTTTTAGTATTAGTGTACCAGTTTGAGAGTATGTTCAGTATATGTAATTTTTGTTTTATATTAATTTTTATGCTGGTGTGCGTTTGCTATATTGATGTGAGTATTTCGTTACACAGCTAACTTGGTAATTGGATAATTGGATAAACCACCCTGAGGACGATGAGGCGAACAACCACCTTCACACAAAATATAGACCAAGCAACCGGGACTACTACGGACCCGGAAGTATATTCTTCACCCGGACGACCCTGACGTACGTCCACTCCACGTCCAGAACGCATAGAGCTGGATTATGAACCTCTAGAACTAGAGTCACCACGGACTAACAGGAGCCCAGACCTACTTCAAGAGATTCTGGATGAGCTCCATAGCGCCAATGCAGCCAACATAAACATCGCAGCATCACCTTCCAGCCAGAGAGTGGAAATTGGATCACCGATGGCGACTTCCGAAACCCCGCCGCCTTCCTACGGAGCAGCAGCAATCTCTCCAGCACGAAGATCCTCGGGCGGATCTGAAATAGCAGAAACGTATGTAGAAATGAATGGGCGCTTAATCCCAACAAGACCGGGAGCAGCCTTACCGCGCCTCGTGTCCGATGCCCCAGTCACCATAACTTCAGCGCAGGCAGCGGAATCCCCTCGCCAACAGCAGCCGCAGCGACAACAATCACAACCGCCATCACCGATGTGGACTGCTTACAGTAATAATGCATATGAGAATATAAGCCCTTCACGAATGCCCAACCGACATCCAGTAAGTGAGCCGCTTAACATACAAATCCCCCAAACCTCGTCGCCCATTACACCACCGCGCGAAGTACTGATTCCAGCCTATTACCGTGATTACACTCATGTGAATGTTTTCCCTGCGTACCGACTCATTTGTCACTATTCGTGGTTTGCACAAATAAACCCAGAACTTATCTATTGTCGTAAGTGCGTTACCGATGAACACACTTTTTGTACCCCAGGCCAACCGCGCGCTATATAGCGACACCTGCATGTACTATCGCGTTCTTTTCAACATACCGAACTGTATTGCGGAGGGTGCTATAAGCTCCTAATAAAGACTCGACGCGCGATAGATTGTTATACGTGCCGATGCATGATTATCGATCGCCGCGACAATATTGAACGACTAATCTACAGGATTATCTGCGACACCAGCGTCCCCCGAGGACCTGTTTAATTCACTATCATTTGCATTACACTTTATGTTACATCTGTTGTCTTATTCTCTTTCACTTATGTTCAACGATAATTATCACCAGTATTTTTTAAATGCGAAATAATTATATAACTGTTTTTTGATACTCGTATGTCATATTATTGTTATAACCTGAAGATTGGGTGGCACCCAGTTGGACACGGCTCAATTGGACACGAGCCACTCACAGCGCTTGAGACTATAAAGCTCCTAGGCACCCGG
>NW_017297972.1:283527-283778 GCF_001594075.2 Trachymyrmex cornetzi
ATTGTGCCGATTTTATCGTTACGGTGCGAGCTGGCTTACGTGCGATCCACCCGACACGTACCCCGGTCGGCAACCTTACAAATGACGACGCTCGTCTCACCCTCGTCGGCTCCTTCGTCCTCTCCGCCTCTTCTCGGTAGTCCCTCGGTACTTCTCCGTATCCGTCCTTGTCGACAGCGGTCTCGCACCTCCTTTACACGCTCGCTTATCCACAGGAAGAGTGAGGCCCGGGAGCTCCCGGCGGATTCTCG
>NW_017297972.1:284184-287858 GCF_001594075.2 Trachymyrmex cornetzi
TCTGCTCTGCGGCCGCCCTTACGATCCGGTCCTTCTTCTGTCTTCCTTCCAAGGATGGCGGGCGAGACGGCACGGTGATACAATTGCATTTCACGGTAGCTGCCGAGCGTGATCCGTGGCGCGTCTACGCTTCCTGATACGCTTGATCATTACGCAAAAGAGATGCTAATATAAAAGAATAAAATCTGCCAAGTAAATTAAATGACGCGAATTTTAACGCACGTTCGCAGGTGCGTTTGCACGCGCGCTCGCATGCGCGCTCGTCTACGCGCTCGCCCTTCGAGCCGGTAGGAAGCGCGAGTCCGCCGTCGACAAGTCCGCACAGTGACGGACAAAATGTCACGTCACAATATATCCGCCAGTTCCTTCCAGTTATACTATCGGCACTGCACTTCGCGCACTGCAAACATAAAAATATGTTAATATAATATACTATCACCTACTGACACTACTTATTACATAAAACATTATAATAAGGTACTAACAACAACAAAAAAATAATAAAGTTACAAAATAAAAAAATATAAAACAATATATTTTACAAGCAATCTCTAACCGTAAAAATACACATGTAAACAAAATATAAATAAAAAAAAAATAAAAAATAAATAATATATAAAATGAAAAATTGTCCTATCACTACTACTCCTAATACCTACGAACTCGACCTTTGTCACCAACACCTATGTGGTTCAGGTATAGTATACCCATAGCGACATGCACTGTCACCATCCAAATCACCGACAATTTTCCTACGACAACACAAAATCAAAACCAAAATATTAATACAAAAAAAAACATCATACACTATATTCGCAACGGGGTGATCCCGATTGATCACGGCTCAATTGGACACCACTAATCACAGCGACAGGTGCTTAGGAGCTTTGTAGTTTCAAGCGCTGTGAGCGGCTCGTGTCCAATTGAGCCGTGTCAAACTGGGTGCCACCCATTTGCAACTTTATATACTTACTGACATTTAGCCGTTCCAATATCCAACACTCACTATACACTTTATTTACATTCAAGTTCGGGGACCGAACTTCACCGTGACGGGAGATGTCACGTCCCGCGACAAACGCCGTTACAAATTTTTTTTTATATATAAAAACTTACTGTAGATATCACGACGCGACCACTTAACCTTTTTTTTTGGGTGCGTATTTAAACCCATCTTTTTCTTGGCGCGTGCTTAAATTCATTAGCATATACTCACAAATAGCCGCATCTTCAAGCTGCAATCTCATTGGCCATTACGCTTACAAACCTAACCAATCTTCGCAACCCCCCTAGACCTAACGGAATGTGATCACCAATCCCTACCTAACTTACCCCCATAATCATAATTCCAACCCTTAAGCAATTTCGACCAATCAGGAAAATATCGTGAACCCACTTACTAAACATTTCCACCAATCACAACTCAGTATTTCTCTTACTGTCGCGACCACCTAAAAGAATATCAACCAATCAAGATTCTAGAAATCAATTCTTCATTTCGTGACCATCTTCTAACTCCCTGTTTAACAGACTTTCCTTACGAACAGTTTATAAACCACCTTTTGCATACCTTAAGCCTAACCCACATGTCTTAATACTCGCATCCGAAATCCTTAGTTCCCCAACGACCCATGTTGCATCCCCGTAAGATACCATTTTCATGAAATCTTAATCAAACCCTATCAAATTCACAAACAGAATAAAACATTTAAACTTCGATTCTTATTCTCATTCTTACTCAACCATATTCGTAATCTTATTGCTTTCAACCCTGCGACGAATTCAATACGATAATTACACAAACCCTAAGACATCGCTATGAAATATTACAATATTCTTTTTATTCCTTTAAAATTCTGAACCTAAAATAAATCGAAATCCCATCACTACAATGTAATATCGATCCACCGCAATACACTATAATATTGTAAGTAACGAGAAAGATATTTATTCGATAATTAGACGTGCTACTCTTTATCATTCATTATGTACAACGGATCAGGCAGCAGCCACTCAGATGATGAGAAAGATATTTATACGACAATTAGACGTGCTACTCTTTATCAATCATTATGTACAATGGATCAGGCAGCAGCCACTCAGATGTAAAGCACCTCTAATTCCTGTAAATCACTAAATTATTAACCCCAATGACGATAATTATATTCTTTTCAATTTTCATTTAAATACCATTCTCATATGAAGCGGCGATAGTAGAATAAGTCAACTACATACGAAAACATGATTCACTACAGCTGATCTAAAAAATCACGCCGCACTAATTATGTCTATAAATAGAAATGATCTACTGTATCAGCTTGCGAACATTACCAAATAAGGAGCGAAGCTTGCGCCTCCCCCACTATTCGACCGATCATCCGATTTTAACATTGCCATATAAGGTCATGAAGACGACCTCTCCAAGGCAATAACGCTTGCTATGAGTCATACAACACTTCCCACTGTTCGTAACAATATAAAAGCAACCACCCTCACCGCAGAAACGGGTTTTTTGATACGGAGTTCAGAGAGAGATTCTTGGGTGATCAGCTTTCTAGTTTAACTCTTAGTCTTTCGCGTCAGTCAATTGAAGCTTTCGGTTTATCACATTCACATTGTATTACTTTACAATAAAGAAGTTATATGATCGAATCTCAAGTTATTACTATAATTCAACGACTGTTCTATCGAAGATCCCCTTCCTTATCGAGTAAAATATCGACCAACCGGGATTTCCATCAGCAGACATTGACAATCTACCCTCAGGCTACGGATTTTGGGATTTTAACTCCTTTAATCTCACGGCAACGTCCCACGAAAAAATAGTTGAATTCTGGATCGCCTTACCAACGATAGCTGAATCTACATTTGGAGTTTTCCGGGAACCGAGGATTCCTAAAATTCGCCTAGCGTTATATACGACGTGACACATATAGTCCAGTCGTCAGAGATCTGACATGTAAAAATGATCCGACCTGGCTGAAATTTTGTGTGAATGTACATTAGTAGTCCCCAAAAAAGATGCAAAAAAGTTTACCATCTGTACCCCCGGGCTTCTTCAGAAATTGCCCCCTAAAGGAGGTAAAAAACGGAAAAATCGATTTCCCAGAAATCTGTGCATGGAAAAAAAAAAGTTTCAAACAAAAAATGTAGACACGATTTTGAACAAAAAAGTTCCTTACCACTTTCTTTGTAAAGTGAACCATTCTCTCAGAAAAAACGACTCAAGTAACGAGTTATTTTGAGTGTCAGTTGCGCGCGAGAAATAAAATATTTGAAAAAATTTTTATCAAGTACGCGGTAAATATTCAATAACTTTTGTTCCCAGTAACCTACAGGGACAAATAAAAACGCATTTTAAAGGGGAAGAGTTCAGCTTTCTGATAGAACAATAATATTTTACCACAAATGAAGTAAGATTGTTCAAATCTGTTAATGAAATCAATGTTTCGAGGTTATGGCCGTTTTTTTGCCATTTTCCATATATGAATAAAATTTATCAAATCTGATGACAAATATGTATGGAATCTTAATTCTTATAGTATAAACTGCAGTACCTATACTATAAATTTTCGATTTTGATGTTTTGGAAAAAATATGACGAGTTTGAAATATGTCCCCACCGCAAAGGTTTTGACTCCCTGTTCGAGGGAGGGGGGGGGGTTAAGGGGGGG
>NW_017297972.1:288000-289233 GCF_001594075.2 Trachymyrmex cornetzi
ACAGATTTCTGGGAAATCGATGTTTTCCGTTTTTTACCCCCTTTAGGGGGCAATTTCTGACGAAGCCCGGAGGTACAAGTGGTAAACTTTTTTGCATCTTTTTTGGAGACTACTAGTGGACATTCATACCAAATTTCAGCCAGGTCGGTCATTTTTAGAGGTTTAGTGGCATTTTTGTCTCTGACGACTGGACTAATACCAGTCGTTCTGGCAGGAATCGTCAAAATATTTACCTCTTTTCCATGTTTATCAATCGTGTTAAATTTTTTTTCGTTGTGCCTCGTCCATGAGTCTAAACACAAGACAGATTTTTCATTAATGTTAGGTAAATAAGTCTGTTCTAACCATTTAATTGCGAGTTCCGATGTCAACTTGCCGGAAGTAGAGCTAAAACAAGGATATCCGCTGCATGTAAGTCTTTTTCAATCTTTTGCTCGAATTTGCCATCTTTTTCTTTCAAGACTAATCAGCAAGGGGACCATTAAATGTCCGCTTGCAGAGACAATGGGCGTATAACTATGGGTTAGATTGAAAAAGACTTATATGAATCGGATTATATCCTTGTTATAGCTTCTACTTCCGGTAAGTTGACATCGGAACTCGCAATTAGATGGTTTGAACAAATTTATTTACCTAACACTAATGAAAAATCTGTCTTGTATTTAGACTCATAAACGGTCAAAACGAAAAAAATTTAACACCATTGATAAACGTGGAAAAGTGGTAAATATTTTGACGATTCCTGCCGGAACGACTGGCATGATTCAGCAGTAGGTATACTAGGCGGGTTCTAACCCAGGTCCTCTGAGGGGAGTGCGGAGCGCGGCGGGAACTAGTTTGCGCGGGGGGTATTCGTAGCGCGGGGAAGGCGCGGGAAGGTCCCCGGTCGGCGGCATCGCTGTTTATGTAAACCGAGTCGATGAATTGCATAAACATGACATTTCCGCTATGCGTTCCATATTTTTTTTGTTACCCGCCGCCGTCACCGCCGCCGCTGCCCCCGCTGCCACCCCGCCCTTAAAAGTATGACGCCCCTTTTTTCTTATGACATATTTTTTACAATACATTGTTTTATATTAACGCCTCGAAGCAAAGCATGGGTTGTAAAAGAATGTACATATAGTGATGAGAAAAACAAATTTTTTTTATTCACATTACACTTATTACACTGATTTTTTCTATTTTTTTATTAAATTTTTTTTTTGCGATCGATAGCGTTCGAATGCGATTGAT
>NW_017297972.1:289867-291630 GCF_001594075.2 Trachymyrmex cornetzi
TAAGGAAGGAAGGAAGGAAGGAAGGAAACAAATAATCGCGGACAACGAAGTAATCTGTATATATTTATTTATTTATTTATGTGTATATGCGTATATTTATATGCGTATATTTATATGTATATATTTATTTATATGCGTATATTTATATGTATATATTTATTTATATTTATTTATTACATGTGTTTTTTGTTTTTTTTGTTTTATCACTCTTCCCACTGCTGCTCCCCTCTCTCTCTTTCTTCTATAATTATATCGTTTTCTTCTAAACTTCTGTTCTCTCGCCTCACTCTCTGCCTCATCCTTCGATCCACCCTCCTGACATTCCTCTCCACATCCCGCGTCAATGCTATTAGTACGTCCAGCACCCCAGTTAGTTGAGCGATAACGTCAGATGTACCATGTTTGGAGAAAAAGTAAATAAAATAAAGAAATAAAATATGTAGGCGTTTTTTTTTAATTTTAGTGATAAATTTCAATATGAGAATGATGGAATATCGTCTAGGAAACTTTCACATCGTTGAAATAATTTTAAAAGATTAATATTATATCATCGTTCTCTCTCTTCACGTTTCAAATAAATAAACAAAACTAAAATATATAAAGATAAACAACTAGATAAATCTATAAATGAAATGATATAATTGATAATATTAACCCATCTGTGTGAGTAAACAAATTTTATCTACAATATTATTTCTATTAACTAAATTTCGACCTCAATGGTTTTCTAATCTCATACAGCTTTAATGCCAATCAAGTATTGAATTAATAATTTAATACTTACGATCTTTCCAGCAACTCGTTATTGACGCAAATATCATAGGTGACCGTCAGTAACCCTGGCTCATGATATCCCGCGTTTGCAGCAGCGGTCTGTAGATTACGCCCACTCTCCATTAATTGGTCACTCTGTTGCGCCAACAAATGCGCCAAAATATTAATATTATTTAAATTATATAGTAAAGTATTAATGTTTGACATTTTTCACACACTGACTGGCAACTGACTGATAACAAGCAAACTCAATAAGCACACTGACGACCGTGGAAGCTGTGCGACAATTTATAGTAAAAATGTACGTGACAGAGTGATATCATTTTGAAAAGAATCCTCCGACCAAGTACCACATGCAAAAGTTTATACCTCAGTCGAAATGTATAGCACCATGTGCAAAAGTTGGTACCTCAGCCGAAACGTATACTACCACGTGCAAAAGTTTGTACCTCAGCCGAAACGTATATCTCACATCCGAGATTCCATGAAAAAACTTTAGCATTTATCTGTCATACTTACGTCACCAACGTTTCATATCAGCGACGAAAGTACAATGCCTCGGCCAAAGGTATATCTCGCGCTCGAAAGATTACACTACCTCAGCATTTCTTTTATTCGTTCTTCGCATTGAAGCGCAATGAGACTTATATCAAACCGCCATCAAACAGCTATCAGACTGATATTTAACAGCTATAAACAGCTATCAAACCTCTATCAAACTGCTATCGAACGGCTATCGAACGACTGTCAAACTGCTATCGAACCGATATCGAACCGATATCGAACTACTATCAAAACCACTATAAACAGTCATCGGTACGCTGTAAACAGCTATCGGACTGATATTTAACAGCTATAAACAGCTATCAGACTGATATCGAACCGCTATTGAACTGATATCTAACAGCTATCGGTCTACTATAAACAGCTACCAGAGTGATATTTAACAACTATCAGACTGATATCGAACCGCTATCAGTTCATTTCAA
>NW_017297972.1:292540-293556 GCF_001594075.2 Trachymyrmex cornetzi
TCCGCTACTCCTCGGAGTGAGCTCTCACGGGCCTCCGCTACTCCTCGGAGCGAGCTCCCACGGGCCTCCGTTCCTGACAGAGAAGACCAGCCGCCAGACTGCCGCGGAAAAGGCGACGGGACCACTTCGGTCCCCCCAGACCACTCTCCTTGGAGGAGAGACCCTTGGACGAGGGTATCACCTTTGCACAGTGGCACTTGGTTCCACTGGACCAGCAGGACGAACCAGGAGAAGCAGCTATCGGAGATCCCAGACGACGACCTGTCAGCGACACAACGACTCAGACTTGGCCACCGTTGCCACTGGAGCCTTTACCACCGATACAGGAACTCTGCAAGATTCGTCCGCTCATCAGTCCACTGCTGAAGACGCCGCAGAAGCCGAGGACACCCGGGCGTAAGCGGGCCAAAAGGATCAATCCTAAGCTACAACAGCAGTTGTTTGGATCCGACACGGACAGTGAATAGTACACACTTACACCCAGCGTACACGCGCCGCAAGGCGCCGTAAAGCATTCCATACAGTACCGAAAGGTACTGCTGTACATAGTGTACATACTGAGTTGAATAAAGATCACAATATATTTTATTTGTGGATACACCTTTTATTCAGCGGTACCCGTCCACAAAAACCATTTTACATATCGCATAATCTAATGATGACATCATCAATGCGATTTGATATAAATACGACATTGCCAAATAGTGTACATATCACGTGACCAAGTAAGTGATAGAGAATAAAAAAGAGGGAGATCTGTCATCATCCGGCTGCTAAAACGAAGCGCCGCGGGCGCCTCAGTTGGCGCCCTGTACGATTACCGAACCGATCGTGATAAGTGTAAGTCATCAGCGTGCGACACCTCAGTTGGTGCCCCGTACGATTAACGAATCGATCGTGATAAATGTAAGAGTGCAAATATGGATGATGACATGGACGATGTAGAATTTCAAAATATCGGGAATATTGAGGACGGTGTAGAGTTCGACGAGAACATTGGAAACGGTGAGAACATG
>NW_017297972.1:293673-295479 GCF_001594075.2 Trachymyrmex cornetzi
ATACTGGATGCGACAGCGACCTGAGTGAATGCGAAATGGATGTTGTTGAAAAGTTCATATCAGTCGCAGAAATTCGTACACTGAATCCTCGTACCAAAGTCTGCATTTCACACGATTATTTCACAACGGGTGGTGCTCTAGCCTTGTGTACCGAATGCATGTTCAATATAGCGGACATTGTCGATGTTGGAATGTATATCTACAGGAAGCATGAGACCGGTTCTTTCGGTAGGCTAAGCGGCAGGTCATGTACGAATTGCCGATCACCGTTGTACAAGATAGTCCTGTGCCGCATGTGCCAAACGTGTACACAGTGAAAAAACTATTGTGAATGACATTGCGAATGACATTGTGAACATTATTGTGAATGACATTGTGAACAGTATTGTGAGCAAAAAAACATGAATGTTGAAAATATGGCTGACCATCGTGCGAACGTTGAGGACATGGATGGTGTAAATACGGCCAAGCCGTTATTTGAAGCGATGGAAGTGGAATTTGAGGACATGGTGGACGATACCGAGTGTCGTGCTGATGTGAGTGACAACAATGCAGATCATGCTGAGAAATTTGTGCAATCTTCGAAAATCCGTGCATTGCCCAGCCGTACTAAGCACTGTATAATCAGCTGTTATTATACAGAGTGCAATGATGCTCCTATTTACTGTGCAATGTGCATGATTGAGTTGCGGAATATTGTCGATAAAAGAATGTATCTTGTCAGGAATCACAAAGAATGTTCTTTCTATGCACTAGACTTCAGGTGGTCGTGCCATGAATGTGGAGAAAAAATGTACATTGTATACCCATGCAACGTGTGTCCATTCTGCACACATGAAAAAACTATTGAAAAGTCGTCCAACGATACTGAATGTCTTGTTCGTTTAGACGATGGCAATATAGATCGTGTAGTGAAATTTGTGCAGCCTTCGGAAATCGAAGCATTGAACATTTATACAGATCACTGCATAATCAATTGTTATTACAGAACAAGAGGTGGTGACGACGCCGATGTAGCAATATGTACACAATGCATGGCTTCTCCACCGAATTACAAGTATTGGAAGAATTCTTTGCGGAATATCGGCGCTGAAGAAATGTATCTCATCAGGAAGCTCCAAGGCGAGATTTCTATGCGGAATATTGGCGCTGAAGGAATGTATCTCGTCAGAAAGCACCGAGACTGGTCTCCCTATACACCAGATATCGACCAGTGCTCGATATGCGAAGATACGATGTACACTGTATTTCCACGCAGCGTGTGTCCACTCTGCACACATTGAAAAACTATTCAGTGCTCCGTGTAAGAGTGCAAGTGCTTCATGTAAGAGTGCATTAACGTGATTTAAAGACATGGAAAACCACGAGCGAGTGGAATGCGAACTGCTGGAGCAGTGCGACCAGGTCGCTACTCTGGCGGGGTAGACATGGAAAATCACGAGCGAGTGAAACGCGAACTGCTGGAGCAGTGCGACCAGGTCGCTACTCTGGCGGGGTGTTTCGCGTGGCTGCAGCGATGCGACGAGTGCATCGAGCAGCTGGAAGAACTGTGCCGTATCAAGCGTCCGCGCCTCGCCGTCGGACAGAGACAATCCGCGGTGGCGAGGATCGCGCGACTTGCGGGTGCAAAATCGCAATTAGAGCGACGTTTCATGCACGTTGGTGGCGAGTACGCAGGTAGCGGGTACGCGAGTGGCAACGAGCGGTCTCTCGTATGGCGTGAGATCGAAACCGCGTTCGAGAGTCGTATAGCGACAGGTGTGGTGATAAACTATAATCATATCGAACCTCGCCGATTTCTCGAAG
>NW_017297972.1:295674-298135 GCF_001594075.2 Trachymyrmex cornetzi
CAAACTGAATCCCATGCGCGCGGGATGTCACTTCAAGGTGCCGCGGGAAATAGCGACGAAACGAGCGGTGATCAGTGTGAAATCCCTGGACAATGTGTGCTTCGCGTGGTCAGTGGTCGCCGCTCTACATCCGGCTGAAGAACATGTGTATCGGAAATCGTCGTACCCGCATTACAGTACTGTTCTAAATTTTGCGGGTATCGAGTTTCCAGTGACTTTGAAAGACGTTCTGAAATTCGAACGATTGAACGCAGTGTCGATCAACGTGTACGGCATCGAGGACAAGCAAATCCTTCCTCTACGACTCACAGGGGACAAGAGGGACAAGCACGTGAACGTGCTGTATCTACAAGATCCACGCAACGATGGTGTAGGCCACTTTGCGTGGATAAAGGATCTATCTCGCCTCGTGAGATCGCAACTGACAAGAATGGAGCACAAGAAATATTTCTGTGACCGGTAAGTACACACATAAAATATTATTTTCCATCTTACTAATAAAAAATAATGGTAATAGTTATAATTTTTTGTTTTTTTATTTACAGGTGTCTTCATTATTTTGGATCGAGAGAAAGGTTGCAGATTCACAGCCAGGACTGTCAGAAGATGAATGACTGCGCCATCAGCCTTCCGAGCCAGGATGACAGATGGCTCGAATTTGGAAACCATCGCAATCAGGAACGTGTGCCGTTAGACCTGGAGTGCGTCCTGCGGAAGACGGAGCCCGACAAAAAAGACGCGTCATCGTACACATACCAACAGCATGAGGTATGTAATGTGGGCTACTACATTCGTTGCTCGTACGATGACGCGTTGTCGAAATATCGTTTTCGTCGTGGTAACGATTGCGTCGCGTGGTTCACCGAGGAACTCAGAAGTTTAGCGCATCGCGTCAAAGATGTTATATCAGCCAACGTGCCCATGGAAGCATTATCCAAGCAGCAATGGGAGACGTACCGCAGCGCGACGCGTTGTTATATTTGTGAGAAGCCATTCGCGCCGGACGATACGCGGGTCCGCGATCATTGCCACTTAACCGGTAGATACCGCGGTCCAGCACATTCAAATTGCAATTTAAATTATAAAAATTCAATGTATATTCCGGTTGTATTTCACAACTTGTCGAGGTACGACGCTCATTTCATAATCAAAGAAATTGCTACCGCGTACTATGGAAATGTAGATGTATTACCGATTACGAAAGAAAAATATATTTTATTTACGAAACATGTAGATAGCACCAAAGACAATAATACAAATCATTTTCAGAAAAATTGTGTAAAATTAAGATATATTGATTCCTTCAAATTTCTCAGTACAAGTTTAGAAAAATTGGTGTCGTATCTCGATAAACACAAATTAAAAATTGTACGTTCCGAATTTACAACATTATCGGACGAAGAATTTGAATTACTCACGCGAAAAGGTGTATTCCTGTACGAGTACGTTGACTGCGTCGATAAATTAAATGAGCGATGCTTGCCACCTCGCGAATCATTTTATAGTTCATTGACGGGCGATACAGTATCCGAGAGCGATTACGCTCACGTCGTGAACGTATGGCAGCGATTCTCATCCGAACGCTCGGCGAGTACAGCGATCTGTACTTGAAAACCGATGTCTTGTTATTAGCTGATATATTTGAAAATTTCCGAAGTAGTTGCATCGCCAGTTACGGTCTCGATCCCGCGCATTATTATACACTGCCAGGTTTCACGTGGGACGCTATGCTAAAACATACGCGTGTAAAATTCGAGTTGCTCACCGACATCGATATGGTCATGTTCATCGAGCGTGGCATACGCGGTGGCCTCAGTCAATGTTCCGGCAGATACGCGCAGGCTAATAACAAGTACATGCGTTCGTACGACTCATCGAAACCGTCGTCGTACCTTATGTACTACGATGTGAATAATCTGTACGGATGGGCGATGTGTCAACCATTGCCGTACGCCAAATTTCGATGGGTCGAAGACGTCGCAAACTTTGACGTGAGCGCGATCGCTCCGGATTCGCCTACCGGTTATATTCTCGAGGTCGATCTCGAGTATCCGCAACAGCTGCACGACCAACACATTGACCTACCTTTCTGCCCATCGCGCGATAAGCTACCAGGCAAGCGCGAAGATAAACTTTTAGCGACGCTGTACGATAAGAAGCGTTACGTCATCCACTACCGCAACCTGCAGCAATGTACTCGTCACGGTCTTCGCGTAACAAAGATCCACCGGGTATTACAATTCGCTCAATCTCCATGGCTCCGCGATTACATCGAACTGAATACTAAATTTAGAACTGTAGCAAAGAATGAGTTTGAAAAAAATTTATATAAATTAATGAACAACGCGGTATTCGGCAAGACCATGGAGAATGTGCGCAATCACGTTGATGTAAAATTAGTAACGAAATGGGATGGACGGTACGGCGCGGAGGCAATGATCGCGAAACCGAATTTCCACAG
>NW_017297972.1:299994-300269 GCF_001594075.2 Trachymyrmex cornetzi
GGGACACCCTGTATATAAAAGAAAAAATACACGAATCATTTCTTGAAATTCAAACAACGTTGTTTTTATGTATCCACGAATTGTGCGATCCATCGAATCCCAGCCACGTGACCTACACCCTGTTTCCTTTCCTGCGCAGTACTTTCTCCACGAGGTACACGTCCGGATGAGTAGCGCGATGCAACTCGTGCTCGTAGAACGCTCCACCGATGGATTTTCCACGATAGTCCTCGAGTAGATAGGTCACGGGATTGGTACGCTGCACTTTAACGATC
>NW_017297972.1:301083-301348 GCF_001594075.2 Trachymyrmex cornetzi
GATCGCGTTGTCGTTTAGCGTCATTGCGCGAGGTAATCCCTTTCCAGATTTCTTACTATGTTTCTTGGGTGTCATCGACATCAGCGGCGCGATTATATGTTTGTACTTGTATCCCCTGTTGCTCAATAATCGGCCCTGCGAATAATGCTTGTGTTTGTGCGCGTTCGTCGCCAGCAGCATGCTCTTGTATTTGTTCATATCGTCTTCCGTGTAGAGAGCATCGTCGGGAATTCTCTTGAAAATCAATTCGTAAAGACCGGGTGTA
>NW_017297972.1:302257-302743 GCF_001594075.2 Trachymyrmex cornetzi
GACAGAGATAGAAGCAGTCGACGTTCGCATGGCGGCCCATGGAGAAGTACTCTCTCACCGCATCCTGCTTGTCGCATGCCAAGTTATCAAAGATAAAAATAGAATTTGGGCGCGCCTCGCTCGGCGGAACGACGTCGCTGTTGTTGGAGAACGTAAAGTAGCCGATTTCATCGATAGACGTAAATAAATCTTCGAGATATCGATACTTTGGCTGCTGCAGCGATTTCGAGTAGACGTACACGTTCTCGAAACGTACGCCGTTCGGGCTCTCGAGTAAGCTTACGAGAATGTTGGTTTTACCACAATTCGACGGGTCGCAAACGATCGCGCGTATAGTGCTCGGCAGCATTTCGCCGTGCTTGCGCCTCTCCACGCCACTTCCCATCATTCGCGATTTCGCGTCACAGTTTGTGACGGGTATCGTCTGCGGTTGTCGCACGAATTTCATGTTCGCACTAACGACTGCTCCCTCTCGACCGCCTATTT
>NW_017297972.1:303518-303754 GCF_001594075.2 Trachymyrmex cornetzi
GTCAGTTCGAAGAGCTGTAACGTCACGATCGTGCGATGAAATAGGGCCGCGGACTGTATCTCGCTCCGTACAAATACGGACGTGGGCTGTATCTAGGCCCGTACAAACGCGGACAGGGCGTAGCTGCGAAGAAAAAAGAAAAACGTCAAAGAGACGATAAAAATGCCGTCTGGCGCAACTACCAACGTGCAATTGAACGAGCTCGCGAGACGTATGCGTGTACCGTACTTTAGAGG
>NW_017297972.1:305726-306397 GCF_001594075.2 Trachymyrmex cornetzi
GAGCCATCAAGACTGCTACTCAGCTCGAGAAGCCGCGCTACGTCATCTTCGCACTGCAAACAGGACGAAAAAACATCATGTTCGAGGATACGAGTCGTTTCGACGACTGCAAGTTAACCAACGCGAAACTCTATCTGAACTCGGAATGTTATCCGTACGATGACTTGAATCTGGATTTCGAGAAAAGCAGATGTGCGATTTTGTATGACTCGTACGCGCGTTTTTGCAAGGGCTACTACGGATACGAGTATCTCGAGCCGAATCTCACCTTTACGACTTTTTTACGTCATGGTCCGTTCGTGATCATCGATTGCTTGCGACAGAACGAATCGATCAAGAGTGGCACCGTCGACGTGCGATTAGATTTTGAATGTAAGGAGAACGTGCCTGCGAATACGACAGCCTATTGTCTCATCATACACGATCGCGTGGTTCAGTATAATCCATTGACCAACGTTGTGCGCAAAATTACTTAAGCGCATCCTCCGACACGATATAAAATCTACGATACACCGCAATCGACTTCAGTCTTCTCAACCGCAGTCTTCTCGATAATATGCTCGTGCTAACGTTCGTGGATCTGCAAAGATTCATCGTTAACAAGAAATTTATCGTGAAGGAAGTGGCGGTGCTGAAACAGGGGACCGTTCTCACGCATTACATTTTTACGA
>NW_017297972.1:306741-307135 GCF_001594075.2 Trachymyrmex cornetzi
GGTTGCAAAAGAATTTTTTAAATAAAAATACGTTAACGTATTGATTACATATTTCTTTTTTCCCTTCCTACATGTATATGTATGAACGTGTATGTATGTGTGTATAAACGTGTACGTATAAATGTGTGTACGTATAAACGTGTATGTATGAACGTGTATGTACGAACGTGTACGTATTAACGTGTATGTACGAACGTGTACGTATAAACGTGTACATATAAACGTGTACGTATTAATGTGTGTACGAACGTGTACGTATAAACGTATATAGGCAGTGTGTAAGGCTTTTTTCGGTCAATCGTAAATTTCGATTACGGGTGTTAAGACATGGACCGAGTAAGAGGTTATCTGCATCGAAAATTTGTCGAGCGAGAGGGGTCTCCGAGCGAAAGGG
>NW_017297972.1:307766-307981 GCF_001594075.2 Trachymyrmex cornetzi
TTACAAGATGCTGCGCAACGAATACAAGGATAATTTCATAGGCGTTGGACCGCTAACCGTCAGAGTGTGCACGATGAACGATGCCACGCTCGTGCGCCTAGATTCTTCGTCCATACATATGATGATGACCGAAACGACGCTACGCCGAATGTTCGCGTTTGACGGATGTATCGACGTAACGTTCGAACGATTAGTTCGACTCGTTGATACGGTCG
>NW_017297972.1:308320-308602 GCF_001594075.2 Trachymyrmex cornetzi
TTGATGATGTCATCATTAGATTATGCGATATGTAAAATGGTTTTTGAGCGTGAAAAAGAAAAAGATGGTATGGATATGAAATAGCGTGTACAGCGGCGGTAGCGGCCCAATGGCTGCCCGCGACCGTGGGCGCGGGGTCCGCGGGCGGGGGCGGTAGTGGCCCGATGGCGACCTGCGACGATGGGTCCAATGACGGCTGTGGGGGCGGCCCCAATGATGGCTGCACGTATCATTGTTATCGGTGTTTACGTAAACACCGAGATAGCGCCGGGCCTTCCTTCG
>NW_017297972.1:308694-308927 GCF_001594075.2 Trachymyrmex cornetzi
AACATATTAATATAAGATAACATATTAATGTAAGATAACATAGATTTTATTTAAAAATCTTACAATTCTTCTTGGTGTCGCGACCACCAGTTAAATATCTTAAATACATTTTGTAAAGCGCAATTCTTTGCGTGTTTTCCGAATCGTATAGTATTACAATCATCTAGATTACGTAGCGATTTTACATCTTTATAATGCGCATCCAGAGTTTCGACGATGATATCATCAGTGTC
>NW_017297972.1:310813-312888 GCF_001594075.2 Trachymyrmex cornetzi
TGGTCCACCACGCGAATCGTCAGATCAGTAATGTTCCGTATGACGATCGGAAGGTAAATGATTTGCGTAGGTCTTTTCGATATCTTATATCCTGTCGGTACGCTCGGTGAAAACTCGTGTATCGTGTGCACGCACCTGTCGTTGCTGTACGCACCCGCGGTCACGTTGCCCTCGATACAAATGATGTTCACGTTGATGATATTTATCGGCACGTCAGACTCGTGCCACTGTCGCGGCTCCAACACGCGATTCGATGAAAATCCCAGCAGCGAGCCAATGTTGCGAGGTTTTGTAAAATTTATCCCATAGGCGCATTTGATCTCACTTCTCATCGTATTGTTGTTGGCCCGAATCACCAGCGGGAACTCTTCATCCTCCTTACCCTTTGCATCGTGAGAGCGTAAAATTTCACGCTTCAGATACCGCTCGATATCGCGCAGTTCGTACGATCTATCGGGAATGACAATTTCGTTGTTGTCATAGTAAAACTTGTTGTTTGTCGAATTTACATTGGCTAGTGTATAGTACGTTTCAAAGTCCGTCAGACCGAGCTCGTAATCATCGTCACCCAAATCTACCGACGGAAAGTAGCTTACGGCGCTACTCTTGCCAGTCAACGTAAACGTCAGCGACATGTTTGAACGAGCACTGAGTCAAACAGCGCAATGGCCATCCTTAAATTACTAATCAACCGATCGTAGAAACTGTAGACAAAGCTGCCCGCAGTTGTTCTGATTGTAACGCTGATGAGGCGTGCGATTGTACTCGATTACACTGTTTGCCAGATATCGCTCGAGTTCCTTCGGCGGTCGAAGATTACCGAAACTGTCAAAGTATACGACGCGATTCCCCCTTTTCGCATATGCCACCCAATGCGTACCGGGTCCCACGGCATTGTCTAGATTTACGATACCGCTCTCGTTTCGACGTACTCCTTTAACCGGTAATGTAGTACGCATAAAGACACCTCTAAAATATGGAATGTGCATACGGTTTGCAAGTTGTTGCAGTCGCACATCGGTAGTTACTCCCCTCGGAATTTTTAACGTTTTATCGACGTTTTTTTTTCTTCGCGCGACACCTCGTCCGCGCTTGTAGGGAGCGAGATAAACGCCGCGACCTTCCATGACGCGATTATGACGTTGCAGTTCTTTCAGTTGACGCTGCGCTGCTTTGCTATCGTTTACGGCCTTGGCGACTCCCGCCGCCCCGCCTACCAATGACCCGAGAACGCCGAGCAGCGGTGGAACAGGTAGGACGCCGCCGCGTTTCGCTATCGGAAGAATCCTCTTGCTCCTCTTCTTCTTTGTTTTCAAGCCCATACCAATCTTCGTTTTGGCCTTCATAGCTGTCCAAACGGCTGTGGCTGCGGCTCTCTCTCTGAGGGTCGAATCACTCGCGGTAATGCGTTTCCGCGCCTTCTCAGCGAGCATATTATCAGCCGCGTGTCGTTCGGTGAGATCGTTGCAGTGCGAATACGCTATGTCGTGCTCGCGACACGCAGCATCCAATGGATTAATACCTCGATCGCCTCTGGCCAATCGCTTCTCCAATCGCGTCCCCGGACCGCAAAACTGATATCCGGGAATATGTAGTTCGAAGGGAAGCGCGTTTATCGCACGATTTAGTAAGCCTCTCGACGGCATTCGCTACAATTCTTTATCAAAGGCGTCGGATCGTCGATATGCGTTTGATGAGTCGGCAAATTGTAATGCTTCAGGCATCGACGGCATCGCTGTACCTCCGAATCTGCTCGTATATGCTCGGGTAATCTGTCCCACAATAGATCTATACAATATTCAAACTGTCGCAGCAGTACAATTTTCGGTATGTATTCCAGCTCTTTTGAAGTTAAACTGTGCAGATCGTCTGACACGACGAGAAACATTTTGATTACTGAGCGATTTCGCTCTACGCAGCTCTATAAATAGGCCCGCTCGCGATATCGTTTTCAGTATTTTGTGGAAGGAGGAAATATGCGGTTCGTGCGCCAATCGCGGATGATTAAAGTGACGAATCTCGACGGTAAAGTACAAACCGATAAAGAGACGCGCAAGCATGGCAACATGCTACCG
>NW_017297972.1:313002-313243 GCF_001594075.2 Trachymyrmex cornetzi
CAGCAACCGAAATATCGATACCTGGCGAATCTGCTAGCTCCTATCGAAGAAATTAGCTATTTTACGTTCTCGAATAACAGCGACGTCATTCCACCGAGCGAGGCGCTTCCGAATTCCATCTTTATCTTTGATGACATGGCATGCGACAAGCAGGACGCGGTAAGAGAGTACTTTGCAATGGGACGGCACGCGGACGTCGATTGCTTCTATCTCTGCCAGACGTACGCAAAGATACCCAAGC
>NW_017297972.1:314588-315017 GCF_001594075.2 Trachymyrmex cornetzi
CAGCAAACAAGCGATACGTGCAGCAGAGTGTTCAAGATTTGAAAAATCGTCTGAACGAAACCAAGAGGAAGATTACAGTCTTACAAAATAACGTACAGGTTTTGAAAGAATTTGAAAAGGCGATTCGAGAAGTACATCGTGCCGAATAATTATTCGCAATGTCTGAGAAACGGCTGCTGGTTAATGAATTGTACGCTCCGGCGAGAAGAAATTTTTCGCGAAGACACGTCATAGTACATGGATACGACGATCTGTGGCAGGCGGATGTGGTCCAGATGCGTCCATATACGCGATTCAACAAAGGTTACCACTACATTCTCACCGTTATCGGCGTGCTGAGTAAGCACGCATGGGCCGTGCCGCTTAAAGCCAAGAGTGGAAACGATGTGACGCATGCGATCGCAAAGATAATTCGAGACGATAAAAGAT
>NW_017297972.1:315726-317252 GCF_001594075.2 Trachymyrmex cornetzi
AAATATATTGAAAAATATTGTATACTATTCATTATAAATATGTATTACATATATTATATCTACATATTACACATATTACACATGTTATATAATACATACGTAGTACACATAGTATACGTCTTATTTATATTATACATATTACACATAATATATACACATATTATACATATTATATTATACATTTATAAGTATTAAACATATTATACAATACAATTGTGTTTTATTTACATCGGTAATGCCTCCATGGCAGCGTGTCGGTGGAACCTGATACGATATACCGCTTATCATCGTGCGGACTTAGAGCGATTTTTGTTTCCGATATCGTGTACACTTCGTGCAGTTTGGATCTTATGCACGACTGTCTGCGCGTCATTTCGATTGCATTATTCAAGCAGCATGTGTAATCCTCAAACGTTATGGATTTTGCCACAACGCTGCTCTTGACACCCTTTGCCTTTTTTGTATCCTTCTTTCCTTGTACACGTAAAGCGTACATTTTCGCTCTAAGCCCTACGAATTCGGTCATAATGGCGCCGTTGTTCTCATCTTTCATAAGGCCTGGAACTTTTTTATTCGCGAGCGGAATACTGTACGCGTTGTCAACTGCGTAATCACTCGTGTCGAATCTATTTATACCGCGTTTCATCACATCATAGATATCATCACATTCTACGTGATATATGAAGCTATCTGTGTCGGTATACATAATTTTACATTTTTCACGAAACACCGGTGGAATGTACTCGTGGTGAAATTCGTACAATAATGTTTTCGATATATCGAGGATGCACATACCCACGTATATCGGTTTGCCGAACTTCACCTCGAGCTTACGCAGTTCTATCGCGACCAGGTTCTCTGAGAAGACGCTGGGACTGAAAATTTGGTTTGGCGATCATTGCCTTCGCACCGTATCTGCCTTCCCATTTTGTCAGTAATTTTACGTCGACACGATCGCGCACATTTTCCATGGTTTTACCAAATACCGCGTTATTCATCAGTTTGTATAAATTTTTTTCAAAATCATTTTTGGCCAAAGTTCTAAATTTTGTGTTTAATTCTATGTAATCGCGTAGCCATGGAGATTGTGTGAATTGCAGTATACGGTGAATCTTTGCGATACGGAGACCATGACGAGTACACTGCTGCAGGTTGCGATAATGTATGACGTAACGCTGTTTATCGCATAATGTTGCAAGGAGTTTGTCATCGCGCTTGCCTGGTGGTTTCTCTCGCGTCGGACAGAACGGTAGGTCAGTGTGCGCGTCATGAAGATGTTGCGGGTACTCCAAATCCACCTCGAGAATATAGCCTGTCTGCGAATCTAACGCGATGGTCGTAAAATCGAAATTGTGCACGTCGTCGACCCATCGAAAATCGGCGTAGGGCAATGGTTGACACATTGCCCAGCCATATAGGTTGTTGAAGTCATAGCACATCAAGTACGATAATGGTTTCGATGGATCGTACGACGGCATGTATTTGTTGTTGGCTCGCGCGTACCTGTTTGTACACTGGCTCAGACC
>NW_017297972.1:317804-318028 GCF_001594075.2 Trachymyrmex cornetzi
TGTTTAGTAAAAGATATATATTTTTCTTCAGTTATTGGAAGAAGATCTACGCGTCCTTCATACGTGGTTGCAATTTCCTTAATAATAAAATGAGCGTCGTAGCCTGATAAGTTATGAAAGACTACAGGTATGCAACGCGAATCTCGGTAATTTAGATTGCAATTTGAGTGCGCGGGGCCTCTGTATCGCCCAGTGAGGTGGTAGTGATCGCGTACCCGCGTATC
>NW_017297972.1:319498-320712 GCF_001594075.2 Trachymyrmex cornetzi
GTGCACCTAAATCTTGTTATTTTTATATCATTTATTTGGTCACGTGACATTACATTGATGATTACCGCTCGAACATGTTGTGACATGTACCATGTCCTTGAAAAATTTCTTAAATAACGCTAACAAAAAATATACTTTGATGAAATTGCATTTTTGCAGGTGTTGTATCATATTACATTGATGATGATGTCATCGCTAAAATATGTCCTTGAAAAAATTTCTTATATTACGCTGACAAGGTCATATTGAAACTTGCAATTTTGCTGACGCTGCAATTTGCGGTGTATGATTACATTAATGTCATCATCGAATGCGTCTTTTATTGTAAGGGGTTCACATTTGCTCGTGTTAAAATGATGATGTCATCCCCAAATATGTCCTTGAAAAAATTTCTTATATTACGCTGACAAAGCAGTTATATATTTGCAAATGTTGCATTTTACTGTATTAGATTACACTGATGTCATCACCAGATGTGTCTTTTATTGTAAGGGATGCACTTTTGCACGTGTTAAAATGAAGACGTCATCGCGAAACATGTTGCGACATGTTTTCGCAAACATTGCATTTTTTACTATTGTTGAGTGGGGAAGGAAAATATAAATACTGATGGGGATCGTGCAAAGTCAGTCTGTGTAAAATGGCTAACCGTAAGTGCCCATCGTTCGAGCAATTGCTTCGCAACCGGGAACTTGGATTCCGGAATGTGTTATCACTTAATACTACTTATTGTCCGGTTTGTTCGAGGAAAGAAATGGGTGAAATTGAATATATCGATGGTATAGTATGGTCATCGTTTTTATCATGTCGGGATTGTGCACTGGATTTCCTCATTCACAAAGATGCTGGAAGGGGTAAACGAAGGTTTTCGGATGTAGTCAGTACCGTTAATAGAGGGAATGAGATTTGAAAGCTGCTCGGAAGGTTCTGTAAGTATTTCGTTTATATCTGCTTGTGAAAAAGTTTTCTCTTTAGATGACTTATTCGTTTATTTTTTCATTATAGCGCGTCGTCATATACAATTTTGGGAGGCTGACAACACTATAGTTATATTCGGAGGAGAATTAAATAATAAAATACATATACGCGCATATACACATAAATAAATAAATATATATATACAGATTACTTCGTTGTCCGCGATTATTTGTTTCCTTCCTTATTCGCGCGGTATCGCGTTACACCGCGCTCTTGTTAAAATAGAATAAGAAACT
>NW_017297972.1:321567-324257 GCF_001594075.2 Trachymyrmex cornetzi
TACGATTAATTAAATGTCATTTATATCCGTAAATGAAAACTATATTAAATTTTATTACACTTAATTTTTCAGTTACTGTAAACTTAAATCTCATTAACATTTGCATTAATAGTCTTTTCAGTTACATAGAAATTAAACTTCATTCACCAATGTACATTAAAAGTTAATGAAATTTAAGAACATTTCTAACAGTGTATTAATGTTCGAAAAATAACATAAAAAGTAATTTTATATATTTAGGTGTGGAGAGACTTGAAGAGTTGTACTTCTACCAAAGCACGCGACTTAAGAAAAGCTAAGGCGATGACAGGAAACAAGTCCATCGAACAATCTGAATTATCAAAAATGGAACTGCGGGTTATTGGGATAATCGGTACAGAATATGTCGAGAGGAGTAAGGATTGCGCTGAAAATATTCCAGAAGAGGAGGTATATACACACACACACATAGACGCTCGTCCACTCACACACACATGTACACATGCACATACATCTATAATGTAATAAATATTTATTTTAGATGTATGTATATTATATATATATTTATTTATTTACATACATGAAATTGTCTTAATATAATGAATACTAAATATATAATAATTATATAATGATTAATTGTAAAACATATGTATAGGTACATCTATTTTACCATCATTATATATAAATTATTTATTTCTAATTAAAACATCTTCAACATTTGTTTTGTTTGACAATAATGATCAATGTTATGAGGCAAGCAATTATATAATATCTATATTTATCAGTTTAATAAAATATAATTGACTAATATGCAACATATACTTTTTTCTATATTTTTAGTCTTTGCAAAATGAATTAATACATGGAAATTCCATGTATTGGAGGATATTCCACGAGTAATAAATGTTTGCAACACTTTTCCACAAAAAAACTTTCAAGATCTCCAAACATTAAACGGAAATGGAGGTAATTATTTTTATTATATTATAAATTAATATTAAAATAAAAAATAAATATCTTAAACTTTTTATAAAATTATCTTTATTGTTTTGATTTAAAAATAATTATCTGTGTCAAATTCGCGCGCGCGCGCGAAGACTTAACAATAATAAACAAGCTAGGTTTTTCGGTGTGTGTGTATGTGTGCGCGCGCGTGTGTAAGTCAAGTTCTAAAGATAGTAACATTTTATCATGTGTGCGTTATCATCTTCAGAACATGAAATTTACTTAAAAAAGCATATGTATAATATATATTCTTTTTTCTCATATAAAAACATATCTAGTAATAAATTGAACAATTTTTAATTGCTATATACCATTCTTACGGCAAACTATTTTTTAAATATTTCTTTGTTTTTATAAAAAGAATGGACTGTAATATAATAAATAATTAATACATGACTTATATTTACATATTAATTATAATATATTTTATATTTATAGTTGATTTCTTAGATACTGACACCGGCACCAACACGATTACGATTGACGATTGTATGTTTAATGGAAATGCATCTGACAACGAGAACATTCCCATGCAACAAAATTTGAAGAATATTGATTCAGAAATTCATCGGACTGTTGTTTCCATAGATTTGGAAAAGCAAACGAAGAGAAAGCCTCTAAATATACTTCCTGCTTTCAAACCGTTGAATCTATTGATTACTGCTCGCAACATCGATTCATCGGCCTCTTCGAGAAGATTTAATAAGGGTTTGAATTATGTTATGTAATGTTATTCTGTTTGTACTAACATTTTATTTTAAATTTTCTATTTTTTAAAATTCTATTTTAAATTTTCGTACGTTATAAAATGCCTTTTTTTATAGTATCTACTTTTATATTAATAATGTTTATATTTTTTAAAATAAAATTGTAGCAAATCGTATGCGACGTTCTGCTGAGCAGTTTCATTCATCGAAAGAGCAGTTTCAACATATTGCTCAGAAACAAGCCAATGCTATGACGGTAAGAGAAAATTCTAAAAAATCGGATTGAAATTAAAGTTTATATAATTTTTCTAAACGACGTCTTTGTACGACATGATTATGATGTAACATTCTGAAATATTATTTCAGGTGCTTGCCGAGGCGTCAAAAGCTCATGCAGAAGCAGCTAGGATGAATGCCCTTGCAATGACGGAAATGGCCAATGCTGCTACACACACACACAAAATTGGCGAAAAATGCAGAGATACAGACTGTGAACGATGCGGATAGAATACGAGTAATGGAGAAATTAACACAAGTATTGGAAAATTTATTGCCAAGCTATGTTCATGAAGAAGTAAGAAATGTCATAGATTATTCGCGATAAATTATGTGACAGTGATACAATTATTATCTAATAAGTATCACTTAATTTCAGATTTAGTATGGAAAGTAGGTAGGATTTGACAGAAATCGGACAAAACACAATTTGTGATATTAATCAAAGATTGCGATAAAGTTTGTGCATTTGCAAGTTGCAAAGTACATATACATAGAAATGGATTAATACATATAACTAATACATGTGCAAGTGTACATACATGTATGTATACAGATATGTAATATCTTTCTTTTCTTTTTTTTTTCTATCTTACATAGAATTATAGAAATTAAAGCCTTTACACGGTCTAGCTGGATCTTAATGCTTGTATGATTCTTATGTGAATTTATATACTACGTATGTAGTCCCACAGAAACGCGCGCCGAAAAATTTCCGGTCTT
>NW_017297972.1:324886-329441 GCF_001594075.2 Trachymyrmex cornetzi
TATATAAATTCACATAAGAATCATACAAGCATTAAGATCCAGCTAGACCGTGTAAAGGCTTTGATTTCTATAGTTTGTGTTATCACATGTACGGTTCTATAATATATTATATTATTTACATAGAATTGATAATTTATTTAAAGCTTTTTTTTGTTTCTTACGATTTATGTATCATTTAAGCGGCACTAAGATTGCTGTGTGACTATTGCAAATATACGGTAATGAGCTTGGAGATATATAACGAGTCAAAGACTCGAGTCGCTTAAATGAAGTACATGGCGTAAGGGAATTTATATATATTAATCCATTTTCAATATGTGATATTAACAAAAGATTGTTATAAAATTTATAACAAAGTTTTATTACATTGAAATGTAACATATACTATAAAATATGATAATAAAATGTCGTATAATGTTACGATTAAATATTACATTATGTGTATATAAATTACGTGTATTACATTATTTTCAAACCTTTCCGTTGTGGCGGTTATATCGCCAGTACCCCAGCAAAAATAGAAATGAAATTTAAATAGATAATTATCGTCGGGAATATATCGTGTTCTCGAGATCGCGTGAGAATACGCGCGAATATTGGAGACCTGTTCAGCTGTTCAAGTTAGAAAAAAAAGGACAACACAGAGACAAACACGTGACGGTTAAAGCAGGGAACGTAAATAACGAGGAAAGCGAACATTAACTGACGCTGAGATTTTACTTTGATTTGCAGCTTAAATATAATGTTAATATAATAAATAAATAAATAGAATCCGACACTGCGGTCGGGTGCATTGGTGTACATGCCGTGAGTCGTCGGAAAAGGCAACCGTTGCCTCTTAGTACAAATTAGAGAGAAGTAACCGAAGTTTTCTTTTTAAATTATAACGTCGAGACAATAACTTCTCGAAAGATCGAATAACAAAAACAGTGGTTCTCCGAGTTGGAAGGAGATTAGGAGAAAGAAATAAACGATTCCTCCGTTAGCGTTCAAAGAGGAAAGACGTGTAAATTCGCGGGCTTAAAATAAAGGCATATTACTTTAGATAAATTCGGAGTCAAGTTTCTCTGCCTTCGATCTTGATTATCACCTTCCTAGTAACAGCGATAACAAACGGCTAAACCGCAATAAGGCGATCTTGAATTCAACGAGCGAGTGTAAGTGGTTCAGATTATCATTATCGTCGCCGATGTGAATATTGGGTACATCTTCTCCATTCACGTAATTTTCAAATGGATCGTTGTCAAGTATACCGTTAGCAATGCGCATATTGTGTAAAACTGCACATGCATTAACGATTCTTTCTGCAAAACCAGGCTCATATTGCAGAATTCTATGTTTGGAAAGGCATCTCCACGTGCTTTTAAGTACTCCAAACAGTCGTTCCACGTAATTTCTTGGACTACACAATGCTTCATTGTAGAAAAATCGTGGAGTTCCTTCAGGCTCACGAGGCAAAGAAATTAATAGCCAGGGTTCTAATGGATATCCCGAAACACCTGTAAAAAAAAAACTGAAATACGCAACAATTATAGTAGTATAATATAAAAAAAATCATACCAATGAGATATGTTCTTCTTTCGCCGTGATGATATGCGCGTTCCATCACAGCACGAGCAGCAGAAGCACTCCAAATATAAGCATCATGTCTGGCTCTAGGAAATCTAGCATTTATATTCAAGATCTTGAGATTCGGGTCGCATATCTAAGTAATAAACATATTATATTACAATATATTAAATAGACAATATGTCTTGAGATTGTAATGTGAATACACACAACTTGTAAGAAATAAAACGCCTATACGGTCTGAGTTTGATCTTCGTGCTTAATATTTTTTGAAAATTTATACATTTTCTAGATCAAGCAAATTGTGCGTTGATTATTTGATGGTATTGAAACTCAGTTAATTTGTGATATTACTACTTCAGTTCCTAAACTGGAGGTGGAGTAGTAATATCAAAAATTCATTTCATTTTTCTTACAAGTGGTATATTATATTGTTATAATAATAAACATACTATAATAATCATAACACAATAAATTGACAAATAATATTGCAACAAGTACCATTTGCACGTTTATTGAATGGTAGCCATGGTGATTTATATAAGCTTCTTCGTGTTCTCTAGGAGCAAGGATCGCCACATGGGT
Organism: Trachymyrmex cornetzi; assembly: GCF_001594075.2. NCBI lineage: Eukaryota > Metazoa > Arthropoda > Insecta > Hymenoptera > Formicidae > Trachymyrmex > Trachymyrmex cornetzi. The sequence goes on from NW_017297972.1 coordinate 327,041, forward strand.
ACAATCTATTGCTCCGATAGCTCCATCAAATGGTTGATGAGTATTCTGAAACAGTTCTCTTGTTAACTGTCTGGCTTCTGGAGTTATGGGAAACTGTACCCATTGGGGAAAAATATTTTCATTTATTGTGTCTGTAACTCAATGAACACATCTGCTGATTGATGATTGACTCATCGAAATACCCTATTCACCTACTGGGCGTTGATTATATTCAGTTGCGTATAATCTTATTGTAGACAGTACCTATGTGACATATACATTAGAAATAACAATCCAACTATAAATATGACTGTGTTACATAAAAGAATGTTGTTACGATTACTTACTTGTTTATCTACAGATAGTTCAGTAATCCTTGTGTGTGTCAAATAAGGTGCAAGTAGATCTATGAGATTATTTACCAATTCAGGAGTTAAACGATATAATTCCTTGAATTCGATATCAGTCAAATCAAATGGTTCTTCTATTTCTCGCAATAGCTGTCGATCAGCTCTTCGCTCGAGACGTTGGATACGATTTTCTAAATTCAATAGGTTTGCAACAAGATAGGCATCAGTCATTCTGAAAATCATTTATTTATTTATGTTATTTATGTTATTTTTAATTCTATTATTTGTAAATCGGCATGCGAATTTAAAATAAAAAAGAACAATGTAATATATTATTTAATTAAATTTAAATTAAATGTTTTTTATTTATATTTAATTTTCATTATCTATTTATCAATATAATTGTTTTACGTACGTATTTTATAAAAAAAATTAGAAGCTGGTGCAATACCCAACGTTTCTTAGGAGTCTTAACAGGTTATCGCTAAGGTTATCGAGTATCGCTAAGTAGTTAACGAGATCTCCGGAGTCCATCGTTAACGTAACGATAATTTTCGAAACTTAACGATTCAATTTAACGAGAAATATCGATAACTGCTCGATATAGAATCGCTCGTAATTACTCGTAACGGAAGTTATCGATAAGTACAGTTAACGATAGCGATAATCGTCGATAGGAAGTTAGAGAATCCCGCTACAGGAATAGGGCCCCTGCCTTTGACTATACACAATTGGACTGCCAGTAGCTAACTTCAGACGTGATGCCAAGCTGAAAAAATAGGCTCCGCCCCGGAGCCCAATTTTCTGCAGGAGTGGGGAGCTTTGACTATAGTATATGCACGTTTATGGTGTACCCTGTTTTTGAACGTGTTTAACATCGAAAAGCGTTTTTAACATCGAAAAACGTAAAAGTATGTATTGTTTTATAAGCGGGTGCAAATCTTCAAGATATAAACGTAAACATGCCATCGAAAACAAACCGGTTTTGCCGTTTTACAAGTGAGTTGTTTATTTCTAACCTGGTTTTTTTTACCAATTGTAAACTGATATTCAGTATATATTCCGATTATTACTTAATTTCATGTTCTATGTAATTATTTTCAAAATATGATTTATTATTTTCATTGTGCATATTAACTTGGAATCTATAGTACTGGCAATATTATAAAATTGAGTAAATTGACATTGGAAAATGCGTTACTCTTCGACACCAAGGATTGTCAGTCAGGCATACATTAAATAAAACAATTTTATTTAAAGGTCAATAATATATTAGATATTTTAGACTTCGTTACATATCCACATGTATCATTTGTTTTATTTATATATGTCTATCAACCTTGTTACATATTTTTATTAATTATCTATATTGATTTAACACATAATTATTATTTATTTACTTTCTTACCATCCTACTCTTGCCTGCCTACAAGTAATTAAATTCCTATTAATATATAATGTACCCAGAAATTAAGGACGAACATACGCGCAAAAGTATAATATTTCTATTAGAAATTTTGAAATACTTTATTTAATCAATTTTTAATAATTGTATTTTGTTTCATAATAATTATTTTTATGATTTTTTTCTTATTTAATTATTTCATAAATTATTTTAATTTATTATCAACATTTCTCTGTTAATTACTTGTCATAATCAGTGCAATATTATATATGGATGCGCCTATGACAGGTGATAAGTTTATTAAATTATTTTTCAATTTCGATTAAAACAAATAATATTAAAAGTTACTGCTTTCAAAGATAATCACGAAAAATTATTTATTATTACCTTTCATTTATTATTCATTATTAACCTTTCACGCCTCATCAGCGTTACAATCAGAACAACTGCGGGCAGCTTTGTCTACAGTTTCTACGATCGGTTGATTAGTAATTTAAGGATGGCCATTGCGCTGTTTGACTCAGTGCTCGTTCAAACATGTCGCCGACGTTTACGTTGACTGGCAAGAGTAGCGTCCTCGCCGTAAGCTACTTTCTGGCAGTAGATTTGGGTGACGGTGATTACGAGCTCGGTCTGACGGACTTTGAAACGTACTATACACTAGCTA
>NW_017297972.1:331536-331750 GCF_001594075.2 Trachymyrmex cornetzi
CGAGATTCGACAAATCTTGCGCTTCCTGGTTGAGTACTTATCACCATGGATTGCGGTGGGATGACGGGATGGTCCCTTACAGCATGGTGAGACGTTTAACAGCATGGTGAGACGTTTACGGAAGCTGTGTTAGAAGAAGATGAAGCTGTCGTATATGTCAAGGGACACGAAAAACGAGAATGGTTAGCTGATATGCTCGACACTGATGATATCA
>NW_017297972.1:331906-332172 GCF_001594075.2 Trachymyrmex cornetzi
ATTTCTATTACCCTTATACCTGTAGACATTTAAATAAATATAACTGATAGATGTTGAAATGAACTGATAGCGGTTCGATATCAGTCTGATAGCTGTTACATATCACTCTGGTAGCTGTTTATAGTAGACCGATAGCTGTTAGATATCAGTTCGATAGCGGTTTGATATCAGTCTGATAGCTGGTTATAGCTGTTAAATATCAGTCCGATAGCTGTTTATAGAGTACCGATGACTGTTTATAGTGGTTTTGATAGCAGTTCGATATC
>NW_017297972.1:332381-332898 GCF_001594075.2 Trachymyrmex cornetzi
GTTTGATAGAGGTTTGATAGCTGTTTATAGCTGTTAAATATCAGTCTGATAGCTGTTTGATGGCGATTTGATATAAGTCTCATTGCGCTTCAATGCGAAGAACTAATAAAAGAAATGTTGAGGTAGTGTAATCTTTCGAGCGCGAGATATACCTTCGACCGAGGCATTGTACTTTCGTCGCTGATATAAAACGTTAGTGATGTAAGTATGACAGATAAATGCTGAAGTTTCTCCATGGAATCTCGGATGTGAGATATACTTTTCAGCTGAGGTATAACCTTTTGCACGTGGTACTATACATGGACGGAGGATTCTTTTTCATAATGATATCACTATGTCACGTACATTTTTACTATAAATTCTCGCACAGCCTCCGCGGTCAATTAGTCTGCTTGTCTGCGAGAGAGTTGCTCAATCTATCAATCCGATTTGGAAGAAATAAAATGGAGGACATCAATGACCTTGTAGACGCTGGTGAAATTATCCGTATAAACGCGGATATATTATCAGAAAGTGC
>NW_017297972.1:334664-340541 GCF_001594075.2 Trachymyrmex cornetzi
CGCGATGAGATTTGTCCAGCCCACTGATTGGCTACAGCCGGGCGCTAGATATCGCGACTATGGTTGGTTCTGTTTCGATCCACGGGCTTTCTCCCGTCTCTTCTAAATAAGCGATGAATCTAATTAATATTTCAGGGTAATCAGGACAACAGGCGAGAGCATGCACCGTAACAGTCAGTACCGAACATACGCTGCAAGACTCAAATCTTTCGACGGCTCCCAAATGAATATAATGCCGTAAGACTCCCTGGGGCTCTATTCTTGAAAAAAAACGTATACAAAAATCTAGGGAAATGCTACAGTATACGTTACGTATACTATAGTATTTCCCTAGACTTTCGTATACGTTTCTTTTCAAGAATAGAGCCCCTGGTAGTTTTCCTTTTCATGCGCTGGCGCGGAGGTATAACTTTCGGGAAATTTAATAGTGCTGTCTTTTTATTATTACCTTTCATTACTTTTCTCATATATTTATTGCTAAAATTATTATTTTTATTTATTTTCATTGTTTTATATCTCTATTCTTAACATATACAAATTCTCGTAACAAGTAGCATAACCTCAAAAACAATACTACGTCCCTTTTCCATCTATTTCAGATTTTTTCCGACTTCTTATCAATTCTCAACCAAATATTTAATGAATTTAAACTTTTCCTATTTGAAAAAGTCTTACTATAAAAAACATGACAATTTTTGCATTTGAACTTCCCGGTCTTTGGGCTCCGGGGCGGAGCCTAACAATATTCAGCCAACTTCAGTTTGGAATCATCGAACGTATGCATTTCCTATAGCAAAAATGAGGGACTAGCAGTCCAGTTGTATATAGTCAAAGGCCTCTGCTGTACATTTGCTCCACTTCGTTCTGCACTTCTGGGCATTTCTTATTGGCTCACTACGATTGTTACGTCACGACACGAGACATCATATGCGCAATGGTTCACCTGTCTTTTTACATCATGGTCTAAACGTAGTTTATGTTTTCAGTATGGTAATAGAACAGCATGAACCAATCAGCGAATCCTTGACAAGGAAAGCAGTATATCTTTATGCGAGTGTCCTTGTTTAGACATTAGGATGCCCCCACTCTTCGATGATTCGCTCCTGTATATTAGAGCTCACTGACTTATGCAGAATAAAAGGAACAGGGAACAGAGAATAAGAATTTCAACCTATGAGATAGACCCGTGCGCCGTTTTATTTTATATCAGCGGCGGCGTTTGAGGTAAAATAGCTCGGCGGTGACGGGGCACAGTAGTCGATTTCTTGAAAAAAGTGAACTTTATTCATAAATAATCAGCATAATACATTAGATACATGAAAGATGATGTCTTTTCAGTTTCAAAGTACGCCGAATTCAAATTTGAGGTTGTTTTGACTGTAGGTCCTGTTCTAAAGATGCTACGGCCCTAAGGGCGCAGTCACATGACTCTACTGGCGTGCACGGGGGGCTGTGACTTGGTAAAATTTTAAATTGGAATATGCCATTCTCGATTATATTGAAAACAGTTTCTTAAGTTGCTGAATTTATTTTTGAATATATTTATAACATAAACTAACAATATATGTACATTTGTATATAAAGCTAGTTGGTAAAAATCTATCCATAAACTTAATCATTTGCTTCGCTTCCGCTATCTTCTTCTCTTTCTTCTTCTTTTTGTTCTTCTTCGATAATATCTGCGTTCTCCTCTCGGTCTTCTATATTATCGTCTTCCTCTATGAGTAGATTCCACACATCCTGATCCTCTGGATTTTTGCTTCTTTGTGATTTCGGCAAGCTTGAACAGGCCATTGTACTCAGTAATGGATCTGAGCTAAGGATTAACCTCCGAAAGAGATCGTCATTCGTATTCTCTCTCGAATTTTTCTGTGTGAAATGTTCCCTAAAAAACCGGAACTCTTTATTTTTCGACTCAGCAGTCTCCTCACTAAGCTGTCCAATTGGTACTATGAAATTCTCAATAACAGAAGCTCCGTGAATAAGTATTTTGTGCACTGTGCAGAGCATATAGTACCAGTCGTACAGCTTAACATACATTTCAGCAGTCTCGAGGCAGTACATATGGAACTTCTGTACGTTAATTTGCCTTGTACTGCTCATTGTTTTCAAAATAACGCTGTAGCGTCTAATTAGATTCTCGTCAATACCCGAAATCGCAGCTGACAATGCAGGGTTTTTAAAAAAACGTCTGGCTGTATTGCCATCATTACTTGTACCGAACCCGAGCTTCGGCATATCAATGATGAGTTCCATTTTTTCACAAAATTCCTGTTGTAATGTCTTTTCTCATATTAACGATAGGCTTCATTTCTTTCGAGACCCTCCATTTCTTCACATCAAGATGATATGCAATATGTAGCAAGCATTCAAAAAAACGGATGTTTGCATGCAACACTGACAGCCCAAATCTAAATTGTGAGGTCTGCTCAAGTCGATTACATATGGACTGAATTTTGTTCATTTTCGTCGGAAAAGCATTGCAGATATAGCAACGCATCTCGGATGCATCGCCTAAAGCGTTGCATATCTTTCCATCTACCATAGTTAGTAGCATCGAATAATTGATTGGGCCAATTTTTGATGGATATAACTTTAACTTGTTAATTTGTTCCATGATATAAGATTCTTCCTCTTTGGAAATTTTATTCGTTTCGTGCAACCACTGTACCCGTATTGACCTACAGAAGCGGGTTGACGAAGGTCTCGGGTTTCTCCATATAACTGTGTTAGAGGCATCCACGAGCTGTAGAGGTACCATCGATGTAATGAACACATTTTCATAAGAAATGTTTTCAGACGTTTGTTGTTTGTACTGAGAATAACCACTACTCCCGTCAAAGCTCCACTTACAGGTCAGTATGAGGCCATCTTTCACCTGTAATGGTGATTGCAGGCTGCTGATGATGCTATCACAGGTTTTCGCCAACAAATCCTTCAATGGTACCTCGCATTTTTTCTCCGTAATAGAGATATTCATCAGATACAAAGATTTTTTTGCATCAACAATGGAATCATATGCCTGATATAAATCATGTCCATGCTCTCGTGCATTACGTCGAAGTGCCAGATATTGTTTCCTGGTAAGATTCTCAATTATAATTAGTGAAAGTGCCCTTAGCGGCGATATGCGGATATGTGTCTTCGACGGTGACGTCTTCCATTGTTTAGCGATTTGCTTTACTTTGGTCGATGTTACTGCCATTGTCTCCGTTATCAACTTTGCAGCCGCCTCGTTACCCTCTGATCTTAAATTCATGACTGCTGAAGACGCTAGAACACTTGCTGAATTAGACTCAAGGATTTCTTTAGTTTTCCTCCGTTTCACTGCATTCATCGAACGATTTTTTTGGATGGCCGCGTTTTCCTGAAAGACGAAAATTATTTAATAGGGCCAGTTTAAACACATTAATACAGATGAATACATATCGTACGAAATTTTTTATGAAATTTTTTACAAATAACAAATAACTTATATCTAAACGCAATTAAAACTAACAATAAATACTTACTTCTATTAGCTTCTACTGAAGTAGAAATGTTGGGTAAGCAACGAAAAACAATATCGGGAAACAGTTAATTCCGCTTCCAACCAAACCGCAAACTTTTTCTCAAACTGCGATGCAGTTTTATTGACGTCTTTCTTTCTCCATTTTTGGAAGTAAGGCGAGAAAAAATTGTTTCTTACATATGTATTAAGTGCTTCAGGTGCTTTTTCATCATCATTGATATTAAATATTGATTGCAAATGTTTAAGAACGCAATTCTTCTTAAGAACAATGGCTTCGGCATCGTTTTTGCACTCAACTTTCATCATCAAATCGTGCAACATTCGTCGTGTCACTTTAGACTTTCTCATATTTCTAACTTAACTAAACTTAACCTAATCGTAAACAAATTCATAGAATTCATCAAACGCGAACAGCACGCGCGCTGCAACGGTAATGGCAAAATTAATTAAAGTGCATACTGTGCATACTTCAAGGACGTCTCAAGAGCTGAGTGGCGGATAATGGTGGATGAATACACAACGGACGATTACTTTTGACTTTACTAAAAATGATCTCACCGGTTTTTTTAAATCTTCTGGTATCTTTCAAATCGTAGTGTACTTTACCGTAGTGTACTTTAAAACCGTACTTAAAACCGTAGTGTATTTTATAGTACACATTATAGTACACTTTTTCGTTTGTAGAAGATCATTTTACAACTTTATAATGCTGTAGTTTTTACTAGAAGTGTTTTCTAGACTTAAAATTCATTATTAGACAATTATGTTAAAAAATACTACATATTTTTTCTTAACTTTGACAACTCACTGTACTATTATGCTTCAAATTATGCTACTCGTTAATATCTCCAAAGGTAATGGACATATAGGACATTATTATTATCAAGTTTCAACTTCTTATGTAAAAGTCAAAAGTTTGAATAAAGTTCACCTTTTTCAAGGAATTGATCACTGTGCGGCGTTCAGCGGAAATTTCAGTCCCCCTTCAGCGGAAATTTCAAAATCGGCGGCGGCAGAACCGGCGTACGATAATTTATCGGCGGCGTGGAGCGGCGTAAATATAAAAATATACTTTAAATAAAAAGTTTAAACTCCAAATTATTTGAATAAGCAGATGATAATAGACATATTTAAAAAATTAAGTTAAAAAAATTGTATTTAAAAATTATAATAATTTTTATTATGAAACAAATAAACTATTTATTTTAAATCATTTTTAAAAATTTATTCTTTTACTAATATATTTCAAAATCTATTCTTTAATTAGTCTAATTGTTTATCATGTTTAATAATATTATTAGAAATTATGTATTAAATTCGACAGAGTTACTTTTAATCTCTCTAATTTAGAATAAACTGTAATTTTAATTTTAAAAAAATGTAGATAAAAAAATATTAAACAATACATATTTGATGATTGATATAAAGCTGCTGCAAATACAAACTGCGTATGAATGTTAATTTACTTACAGTCTGTAAAGTAAGAGCGTGTACAGGTTAATGTGTAGAAAAATTTATTTTTAATGATTTTTAAGTACATAGATTTGTTGTACTCCATGAAAAGAAAAATGCTATACCATTAACATTGAGTCCAGTCACCACCGGCATTGATAATTGCCTGACATCTTCGAGGCATACTTTCCACTAAGTTGACTGCGTATTCGTTCGGTAAAGACCTCCAAATGAGACGAATTTGTCGTGTCAGCTGCTTCAAAGTGCATACTCTTTTTCCTCGAAGCTTGTGCTTGAGATATGCCCACACATTTTCAATGGAATTTGCATCTGGCGATTGCGATGGCCAATCAAGTGTGACGATGCCAGACCGCTCTTTTCACTCGGTGCAAAGCTTGCTCCGGTGTTTTGGGTCGTTGTCTTTCTGTAAGATCCAGTCTTCGTTTTTTTTATGAAACATTGTTCAGCAGTCGGCAACAAATACTTTTCATAAATTTTAAGCATTTTAGGAGCATTTAAATTGTATGTAAACAGATGTAATGCTCCAAAACTCTGTTTTGAAAAGCAGCCCCAAAGATGAACTTTTACAGGGTGTTTAACGGTCCGTTGTATTAATCTATTGGTCAAGGTTAACCAGGAACGTCGGATGGTAATATATCCCCAAACAGAAGCTTCGTCCGTAAAAATCACGTTGCTCCAATCTCGATCCAAATTCTCTTTTGCCCAAGCGAGTCTTTTCATCACATGTTTTTCGCCTAACAGTGGTTTCTTCATTGTGCTTCTATATTTGATGTTATGCGGCTTAATTATGTTTGCGTTTTACAAAATGTCGAGCGCACCGCGCTCTCATCGCGTACGGTGACCGGGGGGTCACCGTAGCGGCATCCGGCGAGTTGGTATTGCCGGGGACGATG
>NW_017297972.1:347340-349099 GCF_001594075.2 Trachymyrmex cornetzi
CCACCGCTGTATTGCTTTGGAGATCGGAGCTAGGAATCGGTCGGTGTCAGGAAGCGGATCAGGAGCAAAAAGCGCGGAATCTTCTCTCGCCGCGCTTTTTATACTAGATTGTTGCTCCCGCTCGTATTGTTCCGGAATCATTCGGTGACTCTCGGCGGGGAACAATACGAGCGAGAGCTGCGGCGCTCGGCGTCGTTCGGCGACGTTCGGTTTTCGCAGACTTGCGAGTTCGCGCGGCCTGAAATTATGTTTGCGTTTTACAAAATGTCGAGCGCACCGCGCTCTCATCGCGTACGGTGACCGGGGGTCACCGTAGCGGCATCCGGCGAGTTGGTATTGCCGGGGACGATGCAGTTCTTGGGGGTGCATCGTTACATAATAAAAAATAAATAATATTTAAACTTTATTTATGTGAATGATTATATTATTGAAGAAGGTCTAATTAAGATCGAAACGTCTAATTATTGTATATTTCTAAATACAGAATTTTTAAGCTATTTACAACCAGCGTTCGTGGTATATGCCTTGTTGTATTTATTTAATAGGCGGTAAATTACAATTTTTTCAAATTAGAGGAGAAGGTTAATATTGTGGCTTCCCTTAATATCTCCATTATTATATAGCGAATCTCAATGATTACTTATGAAGGAGTTATTAAAATTACACCTATTTCCTCATTTATCTTAAATTGTATGTATATATTTTTTTATCTTTACATATAATTCTTATAAATAACTTTGTTCGCTCGTCCGCCTCTTCGCCTTTCGCCTCTTCCTCGTTCGCTTATTCCCCTTTCGCCTCTTCCCTGTCCGCCTCTTCCACTTTCGCCTCTTCCTCTTCCGCCTATTTCCCTCATTACATCTCTTTAGATTCAATAAAATAAAAGTCCAACATTAAATAGTTTCTCCATAATAAAAACTAATAGTATAACTTAAACAACTAAGAGTCAATACGTGGTTAAAATTAAAAACATATATTTAAATCGTTACATTAATCTTTTAATTGATTGTACTTGAATAAACATTTCGGTCTTTCATTGGACCATCTTCAGTATTATCAGGAGACGAGGTAGTGGCTCCGGCAATGTTAATAAAAAAGAGACACTACAAGTCTCTTATCCAGAGCCACAAAAGTCCATTTTTGGAGGTTACATAACTACTAAAATAGAAAAAATTTGGATTGCATGTGATACATCTTGAACGGCCGCATCGCCACGAGTAATTTGAGCAAAAAAAATTTTAAATTGGTCTGGTTTAAAGCCGTTCTGGACATACGAGTGGTCGAAAAGTGATGATTTTCATGAAAAATGAAATAACGTCTTCTTTTTCTTCTTCTTCTCCTTCTCCTTCTCTGTCCACAGTCATATGCACCTCTCTTGTCTCTCACCATTCACACACACCTCATCCATCTTCGACCCACTCAACCCTCTCATCCCATCCTTGCTCCTCTCCCACCATTCCCCCCTTTATCGCTCTATCTCGCTTTCTTTCGTACTCTCTCACCCCCTTTGGTCATCTCTCACCCTCGCCTGCTGAAAGTGTCCGATGGTCACTCAGGGTTGTGACCTTGACATTGTGAGTGAAGGTCATACGAATTTTTGGGATAACTTCGTAACGCGTTATGGGTGACTGCTACAATCTTCCGAAGATTGTTCGGTGTAATGACCTCCATAATGTGTGGGAGAGTCAAGGTCATCGGAGGTCAACTGTCCATTTCAATTTTAATACCTTCCCAATGGGCAACAGTCGCCTGTTGAAAG
>NW_017297972.1:349983-352722 GCF_001594075.2 Trachymyrmex cornetzi
ATGTGCCATCGAACGGAACAAGTGATAATCGGACGGCGCAATATCTGGAGAATATGGCGGGTGGGGTAGGACTTTCCATTTCAGCATTTGCAGGTAGGTTTTAACGGGTTTGGCAACGTGAGGCCGAGCGTTGTCATGCTGTAGAATCACTTTTTCGTGCCTCTCCGCGTATTGTGGCCGTTTTTCGCGCAGTGCTTGGCTCAATCGCATCAATTGAAGTCGATACCGTTCCTCAGTGATGGTTTCGTTCGGTTTCAACAACTCATAATAAATAACACCGACCTGGTCCGACTTCGAAGGTTTTTGGCCTTCCTTCACGCGGACGGCCTTCAACATCGAAATCACCGCCTTTGAAGCGACGGAACCAATCTCGGCACGTTGTTTCACTTAGAGTAGCATCTCCGTAAACTCTTTGGAGCTCTCGATGCGCTTCAGCCGCCGTTTTCTTCGAATGAAAGAAGAAAATTAATACTTCCCGCATATGACGATTATTTGGCACAAAATCAGACATTTTCACACAACCAAAAGAATATGACGTAAAAACAAAATCACTAATGTTTCGAAACGGTTTGTTTACCATGTGTCTAAGCTTGGTTCATGACGTTTAGGTTATGTCAGAATCGACCAGCACTTACTGCTGGAGCCAACGGTTGACAAACAGCGGGAACTTAGTTGCGCACCTAATACTTTTTTATGAATAACAAATCGAATATTTGTTGTAAAATGACGATTCTAGTTCCTGCCATGCGCAAAAGTATTATGACGAAGAGGAAAAAAGAATTAAGTCAATATCTTAATCCATTTTTGGCAGGGTTGGGTAGTAACTAGTTAAAACGTTAAAAGTTAAAAAAAATAGGTAAAAAGTTAATAACTTTTAATTTAACTTAGTTAATTTTAAATGCATTGATTTTTAACTTAATTTAGCTGCTTTTAAACTTTAACTTATTAACTTTTTTAAATTAAAAATTTTTTTATTTCTCTCAATGCTAATATTTTTTATCTTTTGAAATCAAACATTAGAGAATTAATTTAGAAAAAGTTCAATGATTTAATGATGAGAGATCTATAATAAGAGCTACACCATACGGCATTTCATTGACTCGCTAGGTTTTATCAATTCACGCTTACATTTAAATCACATTAATTTTAGGTATCATAACCGTTATAATTCAGAAATATAATTCTGAAATGATCCTTAGATGAAGAATTGTTATAGAAGAGTATGCATATTCACTCATTTTCTAAATTTTTACGTATATTTTTTGTAACAAATATCTAGTCGATGTAGTCCAAACATACATGAGCAGTCGTGTCAGAAGTTAAAGAAAGTTAGATACAGGTTAAAGAAAGAGAAATAAAGCAAATATATACCCTTCCCTCTCGCAAGGTTTTTTCTAAATCGCCTTATATAGTGTAACTCTTATTATACAGGGTCATCGAAAAGTGTCGGACCCCCCTAATATCTTCAGTTAGAATGCATTTTGGAGAAAATGTCCAATAACAAAGTTGTATGGTTTCAAGCGAGTAGTAAGATGATGGCTTTGATTTTGATCTTGACCATGTCCTTTAAGGTCATTTCAAGGTCAACCATATTTTTTTAAATAGAACCCCCTACATTTTATTGCATATTTTTATAGCTTATCTCGAGAGCTTTCCAAAACACTATAATAAAACATTTTTTCATTAAGTATTTTTTGAGTTATAAAGGTTTGAAATGCATTCTTACTGAAAATATTAGAGGGATCCGACACTTTTTGATTAATGTATTTTCTTTAAACCAATTAATTGGTCTCATTATTCCGCGCACAAAAGTATTAAGGTTATGATTACTGAAAACTAAATAATATTTTACAAGATATTTTACATTTTGTGTCAAAAAATTGTTAACTTCAAACCTTTATAACTCAAAAAGTACTTAATGAAAAAATGTTTTATTATAGTGTTTTGGAAAGCTATAGAGATAAGCTATAAAAATATGCAATAAAATTTAGGAGGTTCCATTTAAAAGAATAAGGTTGACCTTGAAATGACCTTAAAGGACATGGTCAAGATAAAAGTCAAGGTCATCATCTTACTCCTCGCTTGAAACCATACAACTTTGCTATTGGAAATTTTCTCCAAAATGCATTCTAACTGAAGATATTAGGGGGGTCCGATACTTTTCGATGACCCTGTATATAAGTAACTTACATGTGACTATAAAATCTGGAGACACTGGTAGTGTCTCGGCGCTAAGCCAAAGCGAAGCGACACTGCCGTGGCCTCCTTTACGCGAACCGAAGAGTTGCGGCATATCGAGGTTATCGGATCTCATATAACGGCTGAATCGATCGCGTTCTATGTATGCTCAATCGATAGCCACCACACGAATTGTATAATAAAAGTGCTTTTATTTATTTTGTACGTGCCCTATGAGCGGAGATATCGCGACGCAAAGTTCCGAACTGCTACTTTTCACTTCTCAGATTTTCAGATACGTCGTCCTGGTCATTATTATCATCGTCGACCGCATTCCACACATTCCTTTCGTGTCCATCTGACTTTCTTTCCGCTAGGAGCGCTATACATGATCGGCGAGCGCTGCGATCTGGAGACACGACAGTGTCGCCAACGTTAACCATACGGAAATCCGCGTGATTGGTGCACGTAACTTGTATATTCTCACAATAGCAGCACCAATACGGAACTTTGTTCACTCGGCGCGAATGGGAGGAAAATTAGAATGAACTAGTGTACACT
>NW_017297972.1:352783-354109 GCF_001594075.2 Trachymyrmex cornetzi
ATTAAAATGAAATATCGAGATTGTCGCTGAAGATCGAGGTATTTACCGCGTTGAGAAAGAGGGTATATAGATATTCAGGAATTAAGCGTCTAGGTGTTCGCCGTCGAGGAACTAGGCGTCTAGATGTTTGTCGTCGAGGAAGTGGGTGTCTAGGTCGAAGAAATGGGTGTCTAGGTGTTCGCCGTCGAGGAACTAGGCGTCTAGATGTTTGTCGTCGAGGAAGTGGGTGTCTAGGTCGACGAAATGGGTGTCTAGGTATTCGCCGCCGAGGAAGTTGGTGTCTAGGTGTTCGCCGTCGAGGAACTAGGCGTCTAGATGTTTGTCGTCGAGGAAGTGGGTGTCTAGGTCGACGAAATGGGTGTCTAGGTATTCGCCGCCGAGGAAGTTGGTGTCTAGGTGTTCGCCGTCGAGGAACTAGGCGTCTAGATGTTTGTCGTCGAGGAAGTGGGTGTCTAGGTCGACGAAATGGGTGTCTAGGTATTCGCCGCCGAGGAAGTTGGTGTCTAGGTGTTCGCCGTCGAGGAACTAGGCGTCTAGATGTTTGTCGTCGAGGAAGTGGGTGTCTAGGTCGACGAAATGGGTGTCTAGGTATTCGCCGCCGAGGAAGTTGGTGTCTAGGTGTTCGCCGTCGAGGAACTAGGCGTCTAGATGTTTGTCGTCGAGGAAGTGGGTGTCTAGGTCGACGAAATGGGTGTCTAGGTATTCGCCGCCGAGGAAGTTGGTGTCTAGGTGTTCGCCGTCGAGGAACTAGGCGTCTAGATGTTTGTCGTCGAGGAAGTGGGTGTCTAGGTCGACGAAATGGGTGTCTAGGTATTCGCCGCCGAGGAAGTTGGTGTCTAGGTGTTCGCCGTCGAGGAACTAGGCGTCTAGATGTTTGTCGTCGAGGAAGTGGGTGTCTAGGTCGACGAAATGGGTGTCTAGGTATTCGCCGCCGAGGAAGTTGGTGTCTAGGTGTTCGCCGTCGAGGAACTAGGCGTCTAGATGTTTGTCGTCGAGGAAGTGGGTGTCTAGGTCGACGAAATGGGTGTCTAGGTATTCGCCGCCGAGGAAGTTGGTGTCTAGGTGTTTGCCATCGAGGAAATGAGTGTCTAGGTGTTCGACGTCGAAGAAGTGGGTGTCTAAGTGTTCGTCGTCGAGGAATGCTTCTTATTTTTTTAAATATTCATATTTTTTAATATGATTCTAATTTTCCTTATTAATATATTATTTTTCGTAATATTACATTTTTTAAGTATTACATTCTTATTTTTCTTATTTTTCTAAATATTATATTCATATCTTAGTACTATGTTATTATATCGAGATCGAGATCTAGCAGCGCCAAGT
>NW_017297972.1:355037-355521 GCF_001594075.2 Trachymyrmex cornetzi
ACCTTGACACCCACTCCCTCGAAGGCGAATACCTAGACACCCACTTCATCAACAGCGAACACCTAGATTAAATTTACCTAATAATCTATATTTGTACGTGTTATTTAAAGTAATTTCATTTTAAGAAAAATTAGGATATTCTGATTTCAAAAATAGTTTTTTTCAAAATAATCTTTTTAAATTTAAGTTAATTCGATCATAACTTAATTTTATTAAGTAACTTAACTTAACTTTATTAACTTTTTTTTTGATGACGGAGGGGAAATACCTACGCATCGGGGAGATCCCGAGGTTATGTGGGACTCGCACCCACTAAAATCCCTCCGGGTGTTCTCCGCTGGCCGTGTTGAGGGATCCCTGGGAACTCGTGCAGCATACTTCCGGAGGCTCCTCTGGCCTGCCCCGTTTGCGATTCCGGACGGTGTAGGGCGCCATCTGCCCAGACTGGGCGCGGAAGGGAATACCACTCTCCGCGCTCCACCCC
>NW_017297972.1:356195-356585 GCF_001594075.2 Trachymyrmex cornetzi
CGCTGCTGCAGAAGGAGGAGATGGCCGTCCACGTCTTCTCCCTGCCGACCATGGCTCTGACGACCGCCGACAGGGAGAGATCCTCCCTATAACACGCCTCAGGACATCACGCTCCTCTACCCACGCTGGACACACTTTCAGCATGTGCTGCGCGGTGTTCCGTGGCTCGTCGCAATGGTGGCACTGCGTCGTCAGTTTCTTCCCGATACGACACAGGCACTCACCGAAGCACCCGAGGCCGGTGAGAACTTGCGTCAGGTGTAACGAGAGTCCGCCCCAACCCCTGCAGCCCACTCGTCAAGGCAGGGGAGGATGGCTTCCGTGGTCCGGTTCCCTTGGTCGGCGGGCTGTTCCGCAGGCTGTCACGCCATTTGCGGAAAACCAGCCGAC
>NW_017297972.1:356721-358535 GCF_001594075.2 Trachymyrmex cornetzi
CGCGCGCCACGATCCTGTAGGCCCTAGCTATTCGTAGGGCTGGCCGTCTTTGCACGCTGTGCAGATTCTTGCGAATCCGGCGGCTGGCCCGGCCCTCCCCGTGCCATATCGGTATAACACCCCGAACAGGACCGCATGCGCGTACGCACGCCTCACCCGGACCATAGAGGTTAGTCATCAGGCCGAGCGACGCATCGGTCCGACGGCCCAATCGCGGGGCTAAGCCGTCGAAGTGATCGGCAAAGCCCCAGCGATCATCCAGGGTGAGGCCCAGGTACCCCAGATTGGGCCCCACCGGGATGCGGATCTCGTCCACCGAGACCCAGGCCCCGGGAGGCGCCCCGCCAGTCCCGTCGTAGAAGAACATTGCTTCCGAATTGGAGGGGGCCTCCCTCAGGCCTAGGTCTCTTATCGCGAAAACGACGCAGGCTATCGCGACGTTGGCCAACGCCACGGCTCCTCCCCAGGTCGCTCCGACTACCACGAGCGTGTCGTCCGCGTAGCAGACGACGTGGCAGTCGGGGGGCAGGGCCACTCGGAGCACATCGTCGTATGCTACGCTCCATAGCAGGGGGCCCAGGACGGACCCCTGCGGAACGCCGCACGGCACGTCCCTCCGTTGCTGGAGTCCCTCTTTGTCGTGGAACTACAGCTGTCTGTCCCGGAAATAGTCTTCCACGATGGCGACCAGGTAGGGGGACAGGAGAAAGTGCTCCCCCACCACCCGGCCCCACGGTAGGCTATTAAAGGCGTTGGCGATGTCCAAGGACACCGCCAACGCCACCTCCCCATCCGCGGTCAGCTGCTCCGAGAGGGCGCGAACCTGCGCGATGGCGGTCACCGTCGACCGTTCCTCTCGGAACTGACCGCGGGACAGATTGGGACCATTCCGGGACAGATGCCGGACGATACGGGCCGCGATAACTCGCTCCAACAACTTGCCCATATCGTCCAGCAGACATATCGGCCTCTATCCGGAGGGATTCTCCGTTGGCTTGTCCTCCTTATGTAGGAGTATAAGCCTGGCTCACTTCCACGACTTGGGGAAGATACTCTCCCTGAGGCAGCTTGAATAAAGCTGCCTCAATTTTTCCTCGATCACCGGGGCCGCGACTGCCCAGATCTTCCCATGCACGTCGTCTGGCCCGGCGCTCGGGATCTACCTTTTAGGCGGGCGACGGCTACCCCCATCTTCCTTCCGGTGATGCCTAGCTCCTCGGTCCACTCCGGCGGACCCGCCCTCTCCCGAATCTCTCTATCTCTGGAGGGGAAGAGGGCGTCCATCACCTCTCCGAGGAACGGGACGCCCAGGGTTTCCGCGATAGGGAGGGCCCAGGGTCGCAATCGCTTGGTTACGATCCTGTAGGGCCTCCCCCACGGATCCTTATCCAGGGAGGACATAATATTTCTCCAGGCGTCCGCCTTCGCCCGCCTGATGGCCGCTCTGAGGGCGCTCCGCGCAACTCGGAGTCCCCCAGCGCCATCTCCGTCACGGCGTCGATGCCCCGTCGCCTTGCACGGATGTAACTCCGTTTGGCGGCCACGGCGGTTCGGCGGAGCTCGGCCAGCTTCTCCGACCACCAGTAGGCCGCCCTCCTGCACAGGGCGGCAGCGGGGCATCGACGCGTCGTACGCGCGCGACATGGCGTCCCCGAGCCATTCCACCTCCCCCTCCATGGTGAGGGTCGGTTTGTGCTCCGGCCAGGTGGAGGTACGGAGGCTCGCCTCGAGGTCGCCGGGGTTCAGTCTATTCAGGGCCCATCGGAGCTCGTCGCGCTCACGGCGGCGCCTCTTCTGCACCTCCGCGGGTGTGG
>NW_017297972.1:359151-372057 GCF_001594075.2 Trachymyrmex cornetzi
CACTGCAGCCCCCTGCTGGGGAGCAGCGCCACCCGGCACCTCGACCATCCCACCTTTAAAAGGGGGGCGGTCAACAACTTTTTGGCCGTCTCCACCGGGCACCTGACCCAGCAGGAGCCCAGACCGTCGGGGGTCAGCCTCGCCCCCCCCCAACGCGGAACTCCTGCGGGCGATGCCCGGAGGGCGCAGCCAGTTCCTCCGCCACCTCCTCGGGCGTGGCCGAGTCGTCGAGGCCTGACACCCTGACCTCGGCCGTCTTCGACGGGTGGGACACCTTCACGTCGTCCCGCTCGCCAAACGAGGTGCCAGTCGGCCGACCAGACGTAAGGGCCCCGGTAACGGCCCGCCTCGGCCTGAGGTCCTCGATCCCCAGATCTTTAAGCGAGACCGAGGACCTCGCCGCTCTCACCACCTCCGCGTACTTCGCCGCCTTCGCGCATGTCAGCGTTATAGCCGCGGAGGTAGGAGCTCTCAGCTTGGGGAGCATGGGGGCCCTGCCGGCGGACCTACGGCCGCCTGCGGCACTCGCTCCCCCTGATGCCTTTCTGCTTTGGGCGCCGCTTCCGCCTTTTTAACTTTATTAACTTAACTTAACTTTTATTAAGTTAATTCTTTATTTCTTCAACTTTTAACTTAATTTTATTAATTTTATATAAGCCAATAACTTTAATTTAATTTAGTTTAAAAAAAAACATTAACTTACCCAACCCTGATTTTTGGATTATTAGATCCGTCAGGTCGAAAAATGTGGTTTTGAGAAAAACGCATTTAAAGTTTTGGTTTGACTTTTTCCACATATAACAAATTTTTTAGTGTACTTACGATTCTGCAGTACCAGGGATAAATAATAATCCTTCCTCGTCTTCATATAACTGGTTTTCCATCAATTTCTCCAATGGCCGAGCTGTTCTGGCTTCTCTTGATGACTCTGACATGATGATTTGCGCTGGTAAGCGCTTAAAACCCTGTGCGCCATTACGTGTTTGAGCTCATAGCTGCGTTAATATTGCGAATTTAAAAAAAAATTTTTACAGAGATATTTTACACATATATAGGAATCAAAACAAAAAAAAATTTTTATTTTTTTGAAGCCTGCAAATGTGAATCCCCATTTAATAAGCAACTAACGAAACCCTTCGATGGTCACTAAGGGTTATTAACTTGTCAATATATGTCACGGTCAGCGTCATCAGTGTTGAATTCCCTATTTCATCTTTAATAACTTTCTAACGTGGATGACTATTAAACCTTCCGAAGTTTGTAGAAAATGTAGTGGGAAAACAAGTACGTTTGCCGCAGGTCTACTGTGACGTCCTGAGCGCGAGTTTTTAGCGGTCTCGAGACGCGACACAAGTTGTGGGAACGCGAGCGCGGAGCGGGGCGCGCGGGGCGAAGCCTTGGCTTCTACGCGGTGTTATGACGCGTTTTTCTTTCGTTGAGAACGGGCAGCTGTCACCAGTGCTCGGAAATGAGCACGAATTTCGGAGATAATGTATTTAATTATAAGAGATTGAAATGGCTATCCCTTCGTGTCCTTCCAACAAAATAATGTGGAGAGTTTAGAGGATGCGTCAGTTGACCTCATTTCGCAAATCTCTCTATCTACACTCTCCGTTGGTTTGGGACGAACAGGAAGGGTGCAAGAAAGAATACAATTGAATATGGTTTTATGATTTTAATGCTAATATTGCAAGGCTCTATGGTCGTTACGGTGGGCCGCGATGTTACGAGAATGGGCCTCGTTGGCTTTCTGACCGGGGCCACATGTGATGGAGATCGCGGTCTCGGTGGCGGAGGACGCCTAGACTCCTTCGGAGGCTGCGGCTCCGCAGTGGAGCGGAGCGGTTCCTTTGGTTCCGGCGGACACGCGGCGTTGTTGTCGGCGGTGGAGTGGGCATCGGCCCAGTATCTGGAGGGGTCAAACTCCCCGGACTCGTGGAGTGCCTTTTTAAGGGTGCGAAGGTGCACCCGCCACCCTCCCCTTTTGCTTCTGACGCGCTTTCTTTTGGGCATCTATATATCCGGGAAAGAAAAGACGAAGAATGAGTGCTTGGTGGGGAGGATAGGAGTCCTCGACGCCGGTTAAAGTGCTCGTCGGAGCTTCCACGAGGAATATTCTTGGATGACAACGCTCCCGTTGAAGCGCGGTCGTCCAAGGGGATAGAGGATAGCCTTTCTCGCCTGGGGAGGCGCTCAGTAAAGGCTGGAGTAAGGTAGGCGATGAGGATGTTCCCTACGCTTAATCGTAAGCGCTGTGAGGGGATCCTCGGGTAAGAGGGAAATAGCCACGCTCAGTGTAAGCGCTCCAGGTATCTTACCTCGGCTATCTTCAGGAGGAAGAATAAGGTGCTTTGCTGTAAATCGTCCTGCTTTATATATATTTTGTATCGTGACCCCTCGCGGTAAGGGGGTGTTTTCGCACACGTGTTGTTGCGAAATTCTCTCGAATGTTCTAATTCTTCTATCGCTATTTATTTAATTACTGTGTGTCTTTGTTTCTTCGGTTGTTCTTATTCTTAGCAGGTTTCGCAATATTCCTAGGAGTGCTCTTGGTTGGTGCGTGATGCACTCGGTCGCGGCGTAGCTAGTGTGCATTTTTTGCGCGTTTTTTCATTCCGCTTTTCCGCGTATCTTTCGGTTCCTTCTTCCGAAGCGCTCGTGAGTTTCCTTTGTTTGTTTAAGGCTCTCATTTCGTTATTCGTGCCCTTATTTAATTTGCAGTAGCTCTTATTTGCTCTTTGAGGCCTTCGTGATTGATGCGCGCGTTTCGCGTTGCATCGCTATGCATTTTGCAAGTGATTACGCGTTTTTACTTGTTCTTGGTGGATCGGCGCTATTTCCTCGCGATTATTTAGTTGCTGGTTCTAATGTTCGTTGTTTCCCGTCTTTTGGCGGTGCAATCTACGTGTTCTAGCGCATTTTTCTATTAGTTTTTCTATTTTATAAGTCGCACAGGCGCTGTGCGCGCAGCGTTCGTTGGCAACGGCTGCGGTAGCATGTCCTATAGGCTCTCGCGGCACGTATTGTATCATTCGCTATACTCTGTGCTCTCGTTCGCTTGGTAAACGGACGGGACGCTATATTGTAGCACACCGGACGTTACATCTACGTTAAGTAATAATTCCATATTGAAAAGAGGAATCAAATGCCACCTGAAAATAGATCGTCAGTGTCACAAGTTCTGTTGTGGTAATATGGAGAACATATTACCTTCCGAGGAATGGTTGACGGAAACGATGATAGATAGTTTCTATGCGCTACTCGAAAGTAATTCTGATTATGCACCTCGACCTGTACGGTTGACAATATTTCGCGATCGGATTGTTCTACTCGATAATTCGATGGTCTATACCTCATATCATTGATGATGTGCAGAATTATGTTTCAGAGGAAACGTATCAGCAACAAATACTGAAAAATAAAGTAGTGAACGCATTGATTGATGCTATCTGCGTGTACGTTGAGCGTAACCGTTGCAACATTCTAGCGGTTAGAAAATCTATCGGAGAACGCTTCGAAGAACGAATACAACAAGATGTTTGGGAATTTTTCACGGCTCTAATGTCGACGTATTCCTAAATCGATGATATATTAGAACTCAATTTGAAGCACGTAACATCTTGTTTAAATGCCAAATGAAATTACAGTGTAACTATGATGGAAAAGAGTTGTTTACTGATATTATCTATACAGTCGACATTAAAAAGGAAAAAGGTGTCACTCTGCAAACTTTGATTGATTTCGATTTTTCGAAATGGGAAACGATAAATGACAATTGTAAGGAATGTAAGGGTACCGTTCTGAAAAAGAAAACCGATTCGAATTGACCTTATCCGTTGTAGTAATACAGCTCAATTTATACACTTTTGTAAACTTCTAAAAAAATTATTGATAGTCGGAAATAAGCGCTATACTTCACGAGGGCGAAGAAATGAATCGTGGTCACTACACTTGTATGTTGGGAACAGGCAAAAAATCGGAATTGTATTACTCTAATGATTCTTTAAATACATTACACGTAATGATTACAAATAAAAATTTATTCTGTTACAATCGAAATAAATGTAGTGTTACGTCCAACTCTGAGTATTGGTGAGAGAGGAAGATGGAGAGGGTACAGATGGACGGTTGACTCAATCTTAGGTATACGCACGGAAGCGTACAGGTGTGAGTCGTTAGCACTCTTTTAAAGTCCCAGAATGAGGGTCAACGTCCTGAAGGGACGCTATGACACCTGTTCTGATGGACAGTGCGAACGTTGGTCCTACTTTTTAGGTCAAGGAACTTAATCCTTTTGACCTGGGATTGGACCTCGTGCAATCTTAGCCGTTATAGGGAACGGGATACGAGTGGGGCGATTTAAAAATTACTCGGAGGAATCTTTAGTAAAATTTTAAAAACTATTTATTTCAATAAGGCTAAAGCTAATTTACATAATTAAGCTAAGTCTAGTTACAATGATCTTAAAATTGTGAGTGAGCGTGTGTAGCGTTTTCGTTGATAACAAATTTTATGTGTGCGTGTATATGTGTAGAAGAGGAGGAGGTGATTATTAAGTATTGGTGGCAAGGAAGGAAGTCCATTGACAGACAGGTATTAGATGTCTTAGCTGGACGAGGAAAGGGGAAGAATTTCCAGGGACGTAAACTGTGATCAGTCTGTCTCCTTCGTTGGAGATGGATGCGAAACTGGACGATCCGATCCCAATCGGCAGATTGAGGATCGGGGTGGACAGGAGGGGGGGTTGGGAGCTGATTAAAGGAGGAAGGGGGAGTTGGGAGCTGGTCAAAAAGGGAAGGAGAGGGAAGGAATCGTTCCTCGAAGGGCGGGGGAGAGTAATCGAAGATCTCAAGGATGCCAGGGTCGAGGATTGGAGGGATTGTCAGGTCGAGCGGTTCTGTAAGTGTTGGTGTGGGCGAGTACGACACAGGTGTGTAGTTGATCGGGTCGTCAAGAGTTAGTGGTGTTAACGGAGGTACCCTTTAGGGTGACCGCGGCGTTACGATCACGGTAGGGCGGCTGGAGGTCAGCTCTACCGGTATTGGATCGTTAGGTACCGGACGGTTCCGCGAACTCCGCCGGAGATAGGGAGTTCGTCCACGTTTACTCTTGTTCGATTGAGACCGCACTATAATTGAGTAAATAGTTGAAATATTTATATATATATATGTATATATGTATATATATATATATGTGTGTATGTATTTTTGGTCGGGCGCGCTAGTACAAAAAGGGGGCGTGACATGCAATTGTAGACTTACTGGCGATGATGATTATGGTCGAGTAAGTCGGTTCCCAGCGTCCACGTAAGCCCAGCCAAGGATAGCAGTGGCGGGTGTCTGCCCTCTATGAACTTCAGAGGTCACCGGACCAGTCAAATAATGGGTTGCGCGAGTTGAACTTTCGCGAACCTTGGGTGGATTTGACTGGTTTAAAACCTTCTGGAGGTTCCGACGTGACTACTTAGAATTACCGCGCACTTCCGACGGCTACTATTAAACTGTATCTATGTGTGAACTAGCGACGTGGATTCGGCAACTGTTAAGATTTTTCTGACGCTCTACGCTTCCGCGGGGCCTCTATTTATATCCCGAAAAAAGGGCGTAGTGCCCTTTGTCTAGGATGCAATAGTTAGTTGCAATGTCGAGCGTGAGATTTACGATTTTTAAGATGTCCTATCGTTGTTAATCTAAAGTA
Source organism: Trachymyrmex cornetzi (assembly GCF_001594075.2). Lineage (NCBI taxonomy): Eukaryota > Metazoa > Arthropoda > Insecta > Hymenoptera > Formicidae > Trachymyrmex > Trachymyrmex cornetzi. The sequence goes on from NW_017297972.1 coordinate 364,849, forward strand.
CACTGTTAAAAGAGGTTTAGAGAACAAAAGGAATGATTTATATTTTCTCTAAAAGGGGCAAGATTGCTTTAAGCGAGTGATCAATTCCGTCATCCTCGCGGAAAATATGGCTAAGTAAAGAGCTGTGAGACGTTATCTCATGTTTTTATGGTTTTTGTTGCGACGCGGCGCCTGTTTTTCTGAAGGTGGAATTGTTGGTCAACAATTCGGACAATAGCTTGAATTTTTATCATCGCGTGACTTAGGTCCGTTTGTGATATTTTTCGCAATCTTGTCCCTTTTGCCCCTTTGGCCTGCGTTAGTGTTGTTATTTTTCTGGGTTCATTGACGTTTACGAGTTTTTCGCGGAGCCTGTGTGGTCTGTTATTCAATTTTTATAAGGGGATCCCTGCTCGCGTCTCGCAGGCGCCAATCGTAGTTGCGGCAGAGCCGATTCTCTCGAAAGAAAGAATCTGCGTCTGCAGGACGTAACAGTAGTTTATTTAGTATATTTATGATCTAGTTAATTTTGATGTACGTATCATTTATTAAATATAATTGAAACTGTTTTCTCTATTTATATATGTAAAAAAAAAGAAATATTATTTACTTATTGTACTAACACGTATCATTTGTACCATGAAAAAACTAACTATATAGTTCAGTCTAAATATCAAGTTAAAATTTACCAAATAATTCTACCAAATGAAAAAGTAATGTCCAAGTAGTATTGCCTTCGCTAAATTTAAAATCTTAAGAAGTATTATTTTTAAAAATATGCAAGTAGAATTATCTTTATGACGACTATAAGTCTGTTAGTCAATTTGGCGTAATGTAAACTAGGTATTCGCTGTCGAAGAAATGGATGTCTAGGTGTTCACCGTCAAGGAAGTGGGTGTCTAGGTGTTCGCCGTCGAGGAAATGGATGTCTAGGTGTTCGTCGTCGAGGAAGTGGGTGTCTAGGTGTTCGTCGTCGAGGAAATGGGTGTCTAGGTGTTCGCTATTGGAGAAATGGGTGTCTAGGTATTCGCCGTCGAAGAAATGGATGTCTAGGTGTTCGCCGTCGAGGAAGTAGGCGTCTAGATGTTCGCCGTCGAAGAAGTGAATGTCTAGGTGTTGTCTATATGTTCGCCGTCGAGGAAATGGGTGTCTAGGTGTTCGCTGTTGAGGAAGTGGGTGACTAGGTATTCGCCTTCGAGGAATTGGGTGTCAAGGTGTTCGCCTTCAAGAAAGTGGGTGTCTAGGTGTTTGTCTTCGAGGAAATGGGTGTCTAGGTGTTCGCTTCTCATTCTGTCAGGTTTGACTCTAGATAGCAAGAGGTAAATGTGGCATTTAGTATTAACCGTTAAACTATTCAGGTTAGAATCTGTTACATTGATGGAACAGAGGTACACGTATGAACACGTGAGGCTAGATTAAATATTCTCTGCTCTTCAATTAATATTAACTTATAAAATTTGTAATAACTTTTATTGCAATATTCTTTCGTACGCAGGTTTAATAAAGTGTCTGCAATGCAGTAGGAAGCGTGTATATGTATACTTGAATTTAAAAGATAATGATTTATGTTTATGGTAGTTTTGTCATTATTAAAAGCATACAATATAAAAATGAGTAAAGGACTCTTATAATTCAAACATAAAACAATATGTAAAGACAAATTAGGTCAAAACGTAGTTCAAATTTTAAACAAAATAAGATAAATAAAAGGCATAACACCTTGCGTTTGTAGTTTTATGCCTTTTATTTATCTTATTTTGTTTAAAATTTGAACTACGTTTTGACCTAATTTGTTTTTCTTACGCAGGCTTTAACATGCGTCATACGTTACCATTTTTCAATTTTGTTCAAATTTGTTTCGGGATATCTGTATGCATAAACTTAAAGCTCTTATTAAATTGATGCGTACTAATATGAACTTAAAAATTAAACTATATTTTTTAAAAGCTTGTCATAAATAGAATTTAATACCGCAACATCTACAATGTCTCTCTTATTTTCGAACGAATATTTTTGCAATTTCTTCTCAGCGCAAACTAGATCGGCTAAAACTAAATTTTTGTCGTAAAGCGATTAAAGTAGAGATACAGGACGCTTATAAACAATTATCTCACACGAAAAACGAACTATTTAAATTTCATCGATTGATTTCATGCTATCTACCTAGCCAGGTTTCTTTAACTTTTTTTAATAGATAGGAATTTATTTTTAATAAATTATGAATTAATGAATTTTCACGTATTAACAAAAAACTACAGAATTTAAGAATCTCAGCAGCTCGAATTAGAAAAGGGAAAAAAAATAAAATCGATAGAATTTGATATAAGTTGGGCTGGTTTTTCTAATTCGAATGGTGCTTTTATTTCTTCACACATTGATAGTATTTCCACGTCTTCTAACCAAAAGAGTGATTCAATTTTTCACAGACATATTGATCCTATGAAATTTGAAGAAAATTATAACTTTAATAACATTAATGGGAATTGGTTGGTCAATCTTAGCGATGTTCAAATACCGGATAATGTTAAAGCCATCTTACAACTAGGACCGAAATTTAACTTATCGAATAATTTAATTAATAAAGATATTATAGAATTTACATTGAATTTATTAAGCACATTGAATTTAATATGTTCAAATTTGATGAGTCTATAAAAAAAGCTATTAGGAACGATACTATTCAAATATTAAAAAGAAATACAATTTATAATGGTAAAACAAGTGTTGAGGATGGCTTATTGAAGGAAGGAATGATTGCAACAAAAAAATTTATGGCACTACATTCAGATATTCTCATTACTAGAGCCGATAAAGGGAATTCTACTGTAGTTTTAAATTTAACTGATTATAAAGAGAGAATGCATGAAATTTTAGCTGATCAGAAAACGTACATTAAGATTAAGAAAGATCCTACTAAAATGATAACCAACCAAGCTCACAAACTATTGGTTAGGTGGAAGAGCATGGAATACTTAGATCAATACGTATATAAAAAACTCAATGTTACTGATGGAAATTTGCCGAGGATCTATGGGCTGCCTAAGATACATAAAGATGGTCATCCTTTGAGAATTATTGTAAGCTGTATTAATAGTCCACTATATCCACTAGCTGTATTCTTCAAAGATATAATTGACAAGAGTCTAAAAAACGAATATAGTTACATTAAAAATAGCTTCGAACTTAGGAATAAACTTAATGGTTTTGCCTTGAAGGATGACTACAAAATTGTATCTTTTGATGTAGTGCCTATGTACACTAATATTCCTGAGGAATTAGTGGTCAAAAGTATTGAATTGAGATGGAATATCATTTCTAGTAATACTAATATTCCGAAAAAAGAATTTTTTAAAGCCATCTCTTTAATTTTTAATTCCACGTATTTTAAATTTGACGAACTTTTTTTCAAACAAATTTTTGGCATGCCCATGGGCTCTCCTCTGTCTCCTATTTTAGCAGATATTGTAATACAGGACCTGAAAAGAGATTTATTATCAAAATTGAATTTTAACATACCAATTTTTTACAGATACGTTGACAATATTATTTTAGAAGTTCCTACTAATTATATTAATGACATTTTACATGTTTTTAACTGATACCATGACAGACTGAAATTTACCTGTGAACAAAATGACGATGGATCTATTAATTTTCCGGATGTCAGTTTGAAAGTGAAAAATGGACACATTATTTTTGACAATTACAAAAAACCGACTAATTCTGAACGATATTTGAATTTCAATTCTAATCATCCTTTAGACCATAAAAGTGGTGTTATTATTGGTCAATTGGATAGAATAATATTTCTATCACATCCTAGATTTCATACTAGAAATATTGAAATGATGATTAATATTTTTTTAAATAATGGCTATCCTTTGGACTTTCTCTTTTCTACGATTAATAAAAGAATCAATACTTTGTCGAGTCGTAAAAATGTTTATAGCAATGCTTGTTCTTATCAGGACTCTAATTAGGTCAATTTTGATAATTTTTTTATTGTTCCTTACATTAAAGATGTATCGGAAAAATTCAAATCTGTTGCTAAAAAGAATAACCTTAAAGTTGCCTTTAAACTTATGAATAAATTGAATTCTATCATAAAAACAGGTAAAGATAGATTAAAAACTATTGAACAAAGTAATGCTGTATACAAAATAGACTTGATTGTGACGCTTCTTACGTTGGTCAAACGAAAAGAAAAGTTGCGACTAGAATTTTCGAACATAAATCTTGTGCTCAGAAATCTAGTAATTTACATACTGTAGTTGCAGAACACCAAGTTCAGCTTGACCATAAATTTGACTGGGATAACATTAAAGTTCTTGACATTGAACTATTTTTCCACAAAAGACTGACTTCTGAAATGATATATATTAAAAAACAAATTAACGGTATTACTATTATGTATAAACAGAATGATACAGAGAAGTTTCCAGAAATTTATTTACCGTTATTAAACACATTGTTTAAAACTTGATCTAGAATGTTCCACTAGCGACACTGAATTCGGTATAAGTACGGTCTACCATGGTCTGACTTAATTATTCTGTTCTTGACTTTTATCGTATACACATCAATTTTTCCACTTCCTGTATCTGCTTCGCAAACTATTGTTAACACAGATATTTTATTTTATTTTACATTTTACAATCTTAATTTTTATTTTTTCTTCTGTTATTTTAATTTCTTATTTATACTTACATTAGAATCGGGAAATTTTGTGCGCAATAATTTACACCGCGGATACTCATTTTGACTTTCTGATGTACTTTTCACTTAATTGACATTTTTGACTTGCTGCGAATCTGCGCCTTCGAACACTTGGAGATGTTTTTTTAAAAAATTCTTCACATCAAGAAATTTGTAATTTGGCGTTGACTAGTTTTTATTTCTTATTGACTTTTTACTTAATGTTTGCGGAATTTAATAGTTATTTATAACTCTCATTTTGGTTTATATTTTTATTACTGAAGATGGTCTGATTTAAGACCGAAACGTCTATATGTATTTTAACTCTTTAAATATATATTTATTCGCTGCTAACATCTTGCGTTCGTAGTTTTATGCCTTTTATTTATCTTATTTTGTTTAATACGTAAACAACAATTAATTAGAAATATACAATATAAAAATGAGTAAAAGACTTATAATTCAAACATAAAACAATAAGTAAAGAACAATTAATGTCCATTTCTACCAACGAGAATTAACTTTAATCTCGGTTCAATTTATCTTTAGAATTAGAAAAAGACGAAGAGCAAGTTAAACCGACATTAAAGTTAATCTACGTTGGTGGAAATGGACATAAGAGTCTAAAACGTCTAAATATTAGAAATATAATTATAAAAGCAAAAATTATCTTACATCTTTTTCGCGTTTAATGTATATACAAACTTACCTTTTTAAAAAAAAGGTGAAAAGAGCGCTAAGAGTTGGTGAAACTGGCCCAAATGGTGCTTCTCGTAAATAATCACCATTTGGGCCAGTTGCACCAACGTCAACTACTTAATTGGCCGTAAAACTCACCAGTTGCACCAACGCCAATTACTTAATCGGCCGTAAAAATGATATACAAACTTATCTTTTTTAAAAAAAGGTAAAAAAAGCGCTAAGCGTTGGTGAAACTGGTGATTCGAAGTGTTGTTGGCTGTTGTCGAAACAGAGGGAAGAATTACTTAATAATAATATTAAAAGTATCAGGCCTATTCGCTATTATATCAGAAGACAGTGCCCGCACCTGATATTGATCATGGCAGGGATGGAGTGTTAGAGAGTAGGGCTAGTATTAGATTATCGTTGTACCCTAACGTGCAGAGTCCGGGGGTTGAGACAGTTAGAGAAATACAGATAGATCCTAAGTCCTTTCTTCCACTGATTCCTTTTCCTTCATTTACCTCACAAAGGAATGGCTGGTTCGTGAATCTGTCAACCGTTTCCATACCTTCTAATATACAGAACTTTTTGCAATTGGAAGAGAACTTTGCCTTACCTTTTAACAATAGATTAAATTTAACGGTCGATCTTATTAAGTGTATCGAAAGAAATATTTATAAATTGCCTATAGATGAGCGGAATTCGATCTCGAACCACTCACTTCCTGTGTTAAATAACTTAGCTTCTTGTTCCTTACATTGCACGGAAGTAGATAGGAGTTTGTTACAGTTAGCGAAAGATACTAGGGTTTTTTTAAGGGATATGAACGATAGGGTGATTTTTACTCGCGCGGATAAGGGGAATGTGACAGTAGCATTGGATAGACAAATGTACATTTCCAAGGTAAATGAAATGCTTCAAGATGTCAATACTTATGAGGTAGTTGTAAGGGATCCGACGAGGCGAATGGTTACGGGCTTACGCGCTTTATTAGTTAGGTGGAAAGAAAAGAAGTATATATCTGATTCCACATATAGAGATTTGTTAATGACGGGATACTTCCGATGGCCTACGCTCTTTCGAAGATACATAAGCAGGACTGCCCCTTTCGTATAATAGTTTTTTCGATAAACAGTCCTTTATATTCGTTAGCAGTGTTTCTTCATAGTATTATCATTAAAACAATTCCTAAGGCGGATAGTCATATCGATAATAGTTTTAAACTCGTTAAGGAACTTGATGGTAGGCGGTTGAGCGAGAAATTTCAGTTAATGTCACTGGATGTTGTTAGCCTCTTTACTAACGTTCCATTGATTATGCGATGGACTGTATCCAAGATCATTGGCGATTTATTTCTAGAGATTGTTGTTTACCGAAAGAGGAATTCATCAAGGCGGTTCAGTTTATTTTAGATTCTACTTTCTTTGTGTTTGATAGTGTTATTTATAAACAGAATTATGGTACTCCCATGGGCTGCCCGTTGTCTCCCGTCATCGCGGATTTAGTTATGCGTAAGTTGGAGAGTAGAGCTTTGTCTTTGATTAAGTTTCTGTTGCCCCTTTACTATAGGTATGTTGACGATATAATCATGGCAGCGCCTGATTCTTCGGTTAGTTCCATTCTTGATGTCTTTAATTCTCAGCATCCTAGGCTTCAGTTTACTATGGAAGTGGGGGGTGATAGGTTAAATTTTTTGGATGTTACAGTGATTAGGGATAATGAGATGATAGAATTTGATTGATACCACAAGCCAACCTTTTCGGGTAGATATTTGAACTTTTGGTCATAGCGCGCGGTTTCTCAAAAAATAGGTACAATCGCGGGATTAGTTGATAGGGTGATTTTGCTTTC
>NW_017297972.1:372563-372796 GCF_001594075.2 Trachymyrmex cornetzi
AGGAAGAGATTGATTTCGGAGATGATATTCATCAGAAGACAAACGCATGGACTCAACCTACAGACGGATATGGAGGAGCTTCCGAAGGCCAACCTCCCGATTATAGATAAACTATAAAAGCTCGAGTTGTTGTCATGTCCAGTCGGTGTCGCTCGTACACAGTAATAAGTCCTTCTGACGAAATTTTTTTATCATTTTACAATTTTCATTAGTACTAGTTAATAACTAAAAAA
>NW_017297972.1:373163-373808 GCF_001594075.2 Trachymyrmex cornetzi
CGCAACGTCTTCTGCGCCCGACTCCTAGTGCCCTTACTCTTTCCAATTCTTTGATTTGTAAGGAGTCTTGATTAGTTTGATTTATTAACGGATTTATATTATACCATTTTAATCCTCCCAAAGAAAAAATTTAATAATAACTTTAATTTTTTTCTTAATTTATTTAAGTTTAATCATATGTATTATTCGTATGAAAGATATGATATCAGCAAAATTGGCGCCAAGCTAAATTCATTAAAACTTAATCAAAATTTTAAGTATTATTCGTAAAAAAGATTTGATATCAACAATTGGCGCTAAGTTAAATTCCATGTAATTCGAATACCAAATTAAATAAGTAATATTAACTTTAATGATATGTATCATTCCTATAAAAGATTTGATATCAAGAACTGGCGCCATATCCCACTTCGTTATATCATGCCAAATTAAATAAATAATAAATATTAACAATATATTTATATTTTTTGACCGTATATTTGAGAAACTCAATTAATACTAGAATGTAACTGCTTATTACGGTCGGAGCTGGATCTTCGTTGCTTTAAATAATTCAATCTTGAATTACTAATATATACTTATATATGTACTTGCATATATACCATATTGTAGTCTTTTTCAAACTGCGCGCCGAATTGTTTTTCC
>NW_017297972.1:374235-375959 GCF_001594075.2 Trachymyrmex cornetzi
CAAGTACATATATAGGATATGTTAGTAATTCAAGATTGAATTATTTTAAAGCAACGAAGATCCAGCTCCGACCGTAATAGGCAGTTACATTCTAGTATTAATTAATAAATATTATTCTAATGGTATGTATTATTTGTACGAACGATTTGATATCAACAACTGTGGCGCCAAGTTAAATTTTACAAAATGAAAAGTAAAACTCAAGTGATACTATCTTTATTATTGGGTATGGGAATAAGTTTCCGCCATTTTTGAAAAGAAAAGATGTGTTTATTTAAACAAATCTATATAAGTGAGTTTATTCAAAGTATTCTCCTTCGGAAGCGGCAACTTTCTCCCACTTTTCCGTTAATCAACAGATTCCTCGAATGAAAAAATCTGGTTCTTTTGAAGCGATCCATTCATGAAGCCATTTTTTGATATCTTCATAAGAATTGAATCGTTCTCCAGAAAGGACCGACTGCATGGATCAGAACAAATGGAAATCTGAAGGAGCAATGTCCGGTGAATACGGCGGGTGGGGCAGAATTTCTCACTTTACTCCTTCCAAGTATTTCTTGACCGGGTTTGCAACGTGTGGCGTAGCGCTGTCATGTAACAGAATCAGCTTGTTGTGCCTATTGTCCCATTCCGGTCGTTTTTCTTTCAAAGCTTGGTTTAAACGTATCAGTTGTAGTCGATAGCGATCGCCAGTGATGGTTTCGGACGGTTTGAGCAGTTCATAATATATAACACCTCTCTGATCCCACCAGATGCACAACATAATCTTCCAAGCATGGATATTTCGTTTTGGCGTTGATGGACCTGGTTCACCTTGCATCACCCATGCTTTCAAGCGTTTAGAATTATCGTAGTAGATCCATTTTTTATCGCCAGTTACGATACGATGTAGAAAACCCTTCCTTTGTTGTCGTTGACGAAGCATCTCGTAGATGACCAAACGTCTTTTCATGTCTCTCTCTTTCAATTTGTATGGCACCCAATTTCCTTCTTTTTGCACCATTCCCATTGCGTGTAGACGTTTTCCAACAGTGGATCTATCAACATTTAACTCTTTTGACAACCTATCGAGCGATAAACATGAATCTTCTTCGAGTAATGCTTGCAATTCTTCAAATTTTTTCGGTGTACCTTCGCGTTCTTTGTCACGCACATCAAAATCACCACTGTTGAATTGCCGAAACCATTCTTTACAACTGGTTTTCGATGGAGCATGCTCACCGTAAACATCTACGAGCAAACGATGCGGTTCTGCAGCACTTTTCTACTTCTTTAAAATGAAATAATGGAGTAAAACTTCCCGCAAATGTTGCTTTTTTGAAATAAATTCCGACATCTTCAACGCAAAAAAAGTTACTTTTTTTTACGCTTCGAACGAATGCCAACTATTGGGCTCAAAAGTTTGAACACAAACCTTTCAAACACATGTGTTGCCGTTCTATCAAATACACAAGCAATGCTACTAACGATATCTTTCTGCAATGGGCGGAAACTTATTCCCATACCCAATATTTACTTAATCCAAATTACAATTTGGATTAAGTATCATCTTTAATTTTTATGCAATGAAGCCTAAGTATACATATACTTATTGAAGAATCTTCCTATTCCAATCCAAATGGTTTAAATACCTCTTAAATGAAATTATTATATCACAATTCATTCAAAGACAATTCCTCTTCCAACTAAAGTAGTGGTTATTTAATTCTCCTTCAAAACATTAT
>NW_017297972.1:376148-399659 GCF_001594075.2 Trachymyrmex cornetzi
AATAATAAAAGATAATTGTATATAATTTAAAATTAATAATAATTATTGTAATATAATTGTAATATAATTTAAGAGTAATAATAAAAGTAATAATAAATTATCTTTCATAATGCATGTCTTACAAATCTTAATTTATTTTTCTTTGATTTAAACTTAATAGCATTCATGACGATCATCATAATTTACACGACTCTATAACTCAATCATATATACACATGCTAGATATTTTAACTCTAATTGGTAGGTTTTTATTTTTCTTATTTTTCGAAATATTCATATTTTTTAAATATGATTCTGACTTTTTTTTATTAATATGCTTCTTAATTATATTATTTTTCTAAGTATTATGTTCTTATCCTTCTTATTTACATTCATGCTTTTCTACTATATTACCATGTTATTATTATATATCGAGATCTAGCAGTGCCAAGTGTTTTTACATGAAAAATTTTTCTATTTAAATTAAATTTTTTCGTTTTATACAGTTAATTCTTTAATTTTTTGTGGTAACACTTAAATTGAGCAAGGTAACGCAATTTTGTGATAATGTTTTGTAAAATGTTTTGAAGGAGAATTAAATAATCATTACTTTAGTTGGAAGAGGAAATGTCTTTGAATGAATTGTGATATAATAATTTCATTTAAGAGGAATTTAAACCATTTGGATTGGAATAGGAAGATTCTTCAATAAGTATACGTATACTTAGGTTTCATTGCATAAAAATTAAAGATAGTACCATTTGGATTAAGTAAATAATAAAGATAGTATCACTTGAGTTTTACTTTTTATTTTGTAAAATTTAACTTGGCGCCACAGTTGTTGATATCAAATCGTTCGTACAAATAATACATACCATTAGAATAATATTTATTATTGATTTAATTTGGCATGGTATAACGAAGTGGGATTTAACTTGGCGCCAGTTCTTGATATCAAATCTTTTATAGGAATGATACATATCATTAAAGTTAATATTATTTATGTAATTTGGTATTCGAATTACATGGAATTTAACTTGGCGACAATTGTTGATATCAAATCTTTTTCACGAATAATATATAAAATATTGATAAAATTTTGATGAATTTAGCTTGGCGCCAATTTTGTTGATATTAAATCTTTCATACGAATAATACATATCATTAGAGTTAAATAAATGAAGAAAAAAATTAAAGTTACTATTATATTTTTTCTTTGGGAGGATTAAAATGGTAAAGTTTAACTTGGTAAATTTGGCTCAAATGGTTAAAATTTAACTTGGCGCCAGTTGTTGATATCAAATCATTTATACAAATGATACATATCAATAGTTCTACTAAACAGCAAACGTGATTAGTCACCAGTTTCACGGCCGATTAAGTAATTGGCGTTGGTGAAACTGGCTCAAATAGTGATTCTTTACGAGAAGCACTATTTGGGCCAGTTTCACCAACTCTTAGCGCTCTTTTCACCTTTTTTTTAAGAAGATAAGTTTGTATATAGATTAAACGCGAGAAAGATGAAAGATAATTTTTGCTTTTATAATTATATTTCTAATATTTAGATGTTTTAGACCCTTATGTCCATTTCCTCCAACGTAGATTAACTTTAATGTCGGTTCAACTTGCTCTTCGTCTTTTTCTAATTCTAAAGATAAATTGAATCGAGATTAAAGTTAATGCATGTTGGTGGAAATGGGCATTAATTGTTTTTTACTTATTGTTTTATGTTTGAATTATAAGAGTCCTTTACTCATTTTTATATTGTATGTTTTTAATAATGAAAGAACTACCATAAAAATAAATCATTATCTTTTAAATTAAAGTATACATATACACACTTCCTACTGCATTGCAGACACTTTCTTAAACAAGCGTACGAAAGAATATTGCAATAAAAGTTATTAGAAATTTTATAAGATAATATTAATTGAACAGCAGAGAATATTTAATGTAGCCTCACGTGTTCATACGTGTACCTCTGTTCCATCGATGTGACAGATTCTAATCTGAATAGTTTAACGGTTAATACTAAATGCCACATTTACCTCTTGCTATCTAGAGTCAAACCTGTCAGAATAAGAGGCGAACACCTAGACACTCATTTCTTCGACGGCGAACATCTAGACGCCTACTTCCTCGACGGCGAACACCTAGACATCCATTTCTTCGACGGCGAATACCTAGACACCCATTTCTCCAATAGCGAACACCTCGACACGCATTTTCTCGACGGCGAACACCTAGACACCCTCTTCCTCGACGACGAACACCTAGACACTCATTTCCTCGATGGCGAACACCTAGACACCAACTTCCTCGACTGCGAATACCTAGACACCCATTTCCCCAATAGCGAACACCTAGACACCCACTTCCTCGACTGCGATCACCTAGACACTCATTTCCTCGATGGCAAACACCTAGGCACCAACTTCCTCGACGGCGAACACCTCGACATCCATTTCCTCGACGGCGAACACTTAGACACCCACTTCCTCGAAGGCGAATACCTAGACACCCATTTCCTCGACGGCGAACACCTAGACACACACTTCCTCGACGGCGAACACCTAGACACCAATTTCCTTGATGGCGAACATGTAGACAACACCTAGACACTTATTTCTTCGACAGCGAGCACCCAGACACTCAATTCTTTGACGTCGAACACCTAGACGCCCACTTCCTCGACGGCGAACACCTAGACACCCATTTCCTCGACAGCGAACACCTAGACACCGATTTCCCCAATAGCGAACACCTAGACACCCACTTCCTCGATGGCGATCACCTGAACACCCATTTCTTCGACCTAGACACCCACTTCCTCGACGACAAACATCTAGACGCTTAATTCCTCGACGGCGAACACCTAGACCCTTAATTCCTGAATATCTATACACCCTCTTCCTCGACGCGGTAAATACCTAGATCTTCAACAACAATCTCGATATTTCATTTTAATCATAATTAATATTTTATTTTAATTCATTTTATTAATTAAATTTCATTTTAATTTCAATTAATTATAATAATAATGCGCTGCGTGCACGTCGTATATGTGACAATGTTGCCATTGCTGATTATCACCGCCGTCATGTGTGGTTGATCACATTCGAATGTGCAATGCTGCCATCGCTAGGTTAAGTCAAAAGCCCTCTAGTGTCGAAAAAACGAGAAGGATATTTTCTCCTGGTCGACGACGATAATGACAGTGACAATATGGACGACGTATCTGGAAAATGGACTGAAAAAGTAGCAGTTTGGAACTTTGCGTCGCGATATCTCCGCTCGTAGGGCACGTAGAAAAAAATAAAAGCACTTTTATCACACAATCCGTGTGGTGGCTATCGATTGAGCCTACATAGAACGCGATCGGTTCAGCCGTTATTGAGATCCGATAATCTGGATCTGCCGCAACTCGTCGGCTCGCGTAAAGGAGGCACGGCAGTGTCGCTTCGCGCAGCTTAGCGCCGAGACACTACCAGTGTCTCCAGATAAAGCGTATTCTCAAAAATGTATAGCATTAAAAATTTAATTGATTATATGTTAATATATTACCATAAAAAGTATTTGTTATATTATCAAAGTGCCAGTTCAAAGTGAACATACATATAAATTGTATCCTGAAAAATGTAAATCTTTAAAAATTTAAATGATTATCTGAAGATATATTGCCATGACAAGTAACTGATATATTATTAAAGCTGCCAGTTCAAAGTTAACATATATCAAGTGCATCTTCAAAAATTTATAACCTTTAAATATGTAAATGATTATCTAACGACATGTATTACCATGACAAGTAACTGATATTATTGAAGGTGCCAGTTCAAAGTAAACTTACTTAAAGTGTAAATATATCTAAATTTAATTAATATATTCTCATGAAAAGTAACTCATATGTTATTGAAGGTGCGAGTTCAAAACGAACATACATACATACAAATAAAACAGATTACAATTTAATTATAAAAAATAAGTGCGATATGTTATTCTTAGTGCATAAAATATAAAAGTCGTTTTATATTGAAATTTGACTTAAAATTTATACTAGCACGTACATTGAAAAATAATTGCTTGTAATTCCAGATTACCAATTTGTTAATGACTTGGAAAAAGAACATGGCGGCCTGCTTTTAAAAAACTTTTAATGAATGGAATATTGAAATATAAGAATTATGAAAATGGTTCAGATGAAAAGCCTTCAATCTTTCTTTAGTACAATTTGGAGTTTTTGTATGAACTTCCGATTTTTAATTTATTTTGTATTTTCAGCGAGTGATGTATTGTTCAAAAAACATTGTCTTATTGCCTGAAACGAGCAAATATTATGCTCAATAAACCCAAAATTCAAAAAAAAATGGAGAAAAAGAAATTGCTATATTATCAAAGGTGTCAGTTCATAGTTAATATACGTACATATAAAGTGTAACCTCAAAAATTTAAACCTTTACAAATCAATAATTATATGATGATATATTACCATGACAAGTAACCGATACATCAGTGAAGGTGCTAGTTCATAGTTTAAATGATTATCTAACAATATATACATATATTATCATGACAAGTAAAATACATAAATTCTCGGGTCTGGTTCAGACAAGCTATACGGTTAAAAACTTTACTAATTATTTGACGTAATATATATTCACTTCGTTCTAGAACTTTAGAAAATACCGTTCTAATATGATACTTTTTATACTTCAAGTGGTGTCATTATTGAGGGGATGGGCGGAATAATGGTCTAATTACAAAATCTTGATTTAATATACAAACGGGTGCAGCATTAAATAAATTTATGTAATATCCTTAAGAAGTTACATGTTATTTCTCTATTACGATCGATATTGTATAAAAAAGCTAATTTCCTGATAATGGATCTAAGTAGAGTTGTGCCTTCATTTCACCCATTCTCTCAATTACTCTGTAAAAGCTTCGATATTATTTCTAAATGGACACCGAGAAACTCATCAAAGTTTTGAAAGAAGGCCGCCATGTTCTTTTTCCGAGTCATTAACAAATTGGTACTCTGGAATTACAAGCAATTATTTTTCATTGTACGTGCTAGTATAAATTTTAAGTCAAATCTGAATAAACGACTTTTATATTTTGTGCACTATGAATAACATATCGCACTTATTTTTTATAATCAAATTTTAAACTGTTTTACTTGTATGTATGTATGGTCGTTTCGAACCGCACCTTCAATAACATATGAGTTACTTTTCATGAGAATATATTAATTAAATTTAGACATATTTACACTTTAGGTAAGTTTACTTTAAACTGGCACCTTCAATAATATCAGTTACTTGTCATGGTAATACATATCGTTAGATAATCATTTACATATTTAAAGGTTGAAATTTTTGAAGATACACTTAATGTATGTTAACTTTGAATTGGCAGCTTTAATAATATATCAGTTACTTGTCATGGCAATATATCTTCAAATAATCATTTAAATTTTTAAAGGTTTACATTATTCAGGATACACTTTATATGTATGTTCACTTTGAACTGGCACTTTGATAATATATCAAATACTTTTTATGGTAATATTTTATTATATAATCATTTAAATTTTTAATGCTTCACATTTTTGAGAATACGCTTTATGTATGCTCACCTTGAACTGGGACTTTGATTAATATCAGTTACTTTCATGGTAATATATATCGTTACATAATTTCAATTTTTATATGTATATTGTTACATAATATATATTTAGATAAAAGTGTAAGTTTATAAAGCTTTACATTTTTGAGAATACGCTTTATGTATGTTCACTTTGAATGATATATCAGTTACTTTTCATGGTAATATATATTGTTACATAATAATTTCAATTTTTAAAAGTTTACATTTTTGAAGGTAACGGTCTTTTTTTAAACTGCTATTTATCCGAAGTTCAAAATATCCTTATTGTTCCTTGGACGTCAGTCTTTACGATTTCTTTAAATATGTTAAAATTAAGAACTCTATAAAAAAACCACTGCATTTCTCCATATTTTAAGACGTTTAAAGTATGATCAGTAATTTTTATGATATTAAAGAATAAAAGCTGTAAATACGGCTTTAAATATTATACATCATTTAAAATGTGGTCATTTTGTTCCCTGTGTGAGCAACACAAAATTCTGAGGAGTTGTTACCACAACGGATTAAGGAAATGTAGCGCAATGTAGCGGCATTCAGATTCTGTGACTGCAAAGCTCTATATCTTTTTATTATCTGTTGATTTTATGTGAATGTGTCAAAGGAAACATTTGATCAGAATCTTAACCATCTCAACAAAAATATATCTCAAAACAAAGTAATTTAACCGGGAATATTTTTCCATTAAATCGCGTAGAATCCTTTGCTGCATTCTATAAGAATTATTATTATTTTTAAATAAAAAAGAAATCAAAAGAGACTTACAGATATATAAATTATACATGTATTGAACAAGTAAAGATTAAACATAATTGTATAGCGGTTAATATTTATTTTTAAAACAAATGTATTATGTCGCGCTAGATTTATTTTATATATGTATATATATATATATATATATATTAATTATATGCCGGATCTATGTACAGCTATAACACTTCGCGTTCCTTATCAAAAGTCGTATTAGCGTAACAATTGAAAGATTTTAATCGGTTCCTCCTATTCTCAGTCATGTCGCACATGTAGACGTGAAATAGGATATGCGAATGTATTGATAATCGAAATGATTTATAAATGATGTCAATAATCGTGTATACTATCGCATGCATTGATGGCAATCCAATATATCCGTCATGCAAGATACTTTCCTGTGGATAAATGGTAGTTAAACCATACATAATCCATTACGTAAACGACAAGATACGCTTCTTACATATCAGAGAGAAATAAGTATGCCGTACATTAATGCACCCGATTGTTAAAATAATACGCGCAACGAACATCTGCAAAATCTATGTCCTTTAACACTTATAACTGTTTCTTCCATTATAATGGAGAATTCAAAACTGCTAATAATATAGAGAAATGCATTCTACTATCTTGTTCACTTTTCTCGACAATTTTTACAAATAACAACGGTGCATGAAAATAGATAACGATGAGTTACAAATCCAGATTTAATTGTGGCAGATATCACGACTTCCGATTTTCATAGAAAAACCCCAACTATAAAGATGCATTTGGGTAAAAATCACTTTTGCGCTTTCGTTACTCGTAAATTTTTTAGTCTTTTCTTATCCTTCTCTTGTTATATCATAAATATTAATCACTAATTTTTTTACAGCGTGTTATAGTAATATAAGTAGCAATTCCTTTTTATAGACATGACGCTTAGTGAATAAAATTAATCATTCTCATTATGCAACTACGATCTTTTTATCATTATATATTTGTCTCCGTGAGGTTGAAAGTACCTTCTATTATTTAATAATAATTGTATTATTGCAAATCTATCAATTATAGTGATGAATCAGATCGTATTATAAAATACATAATATAATATATTAGGTGTACAACTTTGCTTCCGCCGTTTTCTTATAGATAGCTTTAGCGGTAAGTGGTGGTCGAAATAAATAGATCATAGACGTCATACAATAAACTTGGGCATCTGTCAACATAACCCCATATAAACATTAGTCGATTTGTGTCTGCAACATAAAAATATTCTCGATTGAAAATGTCAGTTTACGAGCCAAATTCTCATCATTTGCGGGAGGTTTTAATTTTCTGCTTCAATATGAAGAAATCTGCGGCTGAGGCTCATCGAATGCTCTCAAATATTTATGGTGAGGCTGCTATTAGTGAAAGAACGTGTCGTGAGTGGTTTTAACGCTTCAAGAACGGTGATTTTGACATCGAAGACCGGCATAGCGGCGGAAAAGAGAAGATTTTCGAAGGTGCAGAATTGGAGGCATTACTTGATCAAGACTCGTGGCAAAATCAAGAAGGATTGTCACGATCATTGGGAGTGACTCAACAAGCAATTTCAAAACGCCTCAAAGCCATGGGAATGATTCAGAAGCAAGGAAATTGGGTGCCGTACGAGTTGAAGCCGAGAGATGTTGAACGGCGTTTGTTTGCTTGTGAACAGCTGGTTGAAAGGCAAAGACGGAAGGGATTTCTGTATTGCATTGTGACTGGGGACGAAAAATGGGTTCATTATGATAACCCCAACCGCAGAAAATCATGGGGTGTTCCCGGTCATGCTTTCACGTCAACGGCCAAACCGAATATTCACGACTCCAAGGTCATGCTCTGTATTTGGTGGGACCAGCTCGGCGTAGTGTATTATGAGCTGTTAAAACCGACTGAAACAATCACAGGCGATCGGTATCGATCGCAATTGATGCGTTTGAGCCGATCATTGAAAGACAAACGGCCGCAATACAACGAGAGACACGATAAAGTGATTTTGCAGCATGACAATGCTCGACCTCATGTTGCGAAAGTGGTCAAGATATACTTGGAAACGTTGAAATGGGAAATCCTACCTCACCCGCCGTATTCTCCAGACGTTGCTACCTCTGACTATCATTTGTTTCGATCAATGGCACACGGCCTGGCTGACCAGCACTTCCTGTCTTATGAAGAAATAAAAAATTGGATCAATTCGTGGATCGCCTCAAAAGATGACCAGTTTTTTCGACGCGGGATTCGTACGCTGCCCGAAAGATGGGAGAAAGTAGTGGCCAACGATGGACAATAACTTTGAATCATAAATATATAACCAGTTTTTTACAATAAAGCCTCGAATTTCGGAAAAAGAACGTCGGACGCAAAGTTGTACACCTAATAGTTTAAGTAATAAAATTGAAAAAATAATGTTGAAAAGAGCTACGAGCCAAATACAATGAATTAAAAATATAAATTAAAATTTAAATGCTTGTTGTGTTTTAAAACATTGATAAAATAACGGTAATATACAAGCTTAAAATAGATGACAATTTTATTAATCTAAAGTTATTTCCATATACTATTCGAAACGTTTCGACTCTTTCAGTAGTCCTCTTCAGTCGTCACAAACATTAAATTATAGAAACAAATTAAATTAAAAATACGTTAAAAACTATCGCTGTATCAGTTCAAGAAGATACCGCATGATGTATGAAACATGGTGCAATGTAGTCAAAAGAAATCATGATTTAATCCGATAATGTCACAATTATATCCTCAATGTTAGTAATAATCTTCCTTTTATTCGCTCAATAACGAGAAAGGAAGGCGTCACTTGTGAAGTCAATAATTAAAAAGAGTAACGTCATGACTAAATATAAAATTAAACGTTGTTTTGAGATGTTGTGTAAATTGTATAAAACGCTCCAAAACACATGCTATCTGTGTGATGGTCGAAAATAGATATGATAATAGACAATGAATTTAGTATTAAGGAGGTTCTCGCGTTTGATGAAATACAAAACAATTTTATAATATACATGTAATATAAATGTTAATAATATCAATAATATCTAGAAAAAATTTCATTGACTTTTACCGTACCATTTTAAAGATATTTAATTCTAAATTTATAGAATTTTACATTACAAGTGGGAGGTATAACCTTATTCCGTAGTTATTCTCTTTTATTATAAATTGAGACATTTGCGTATAAGATAGCAATTAAAAAATTGTTATAATTATAAAGTAAACACTTAAGTTATCGTAAAGTTTTATTTAACCGTACAGTATACAAGAAATTTAAATTCTTCAATGAAAGAAGTCAGAATATATGTCAAATAGACGATGTGTATACATCAAATGAGCATCTACTTTTATTTTGTCATTTTGAAAATATTCAATAACATATAAAATTAACAATAATTATGTATAAAGGTATAAGATATTGTTAGTAATCTTTTTATTCCATTATTTTAATTATTTCATGTATTATTATGAATAAACTGTCTATCTATTAGGAAGTAGCGCGAGAAGCTCCTTAAAGATATATATTAAGAATTACAAGTGAAAAGCGTTACAAAGACAAATGTTTCGAACCATGATCTACTAAGGTAACTTGTATTATATTAACATTTCTGTTTACTCCGAATAGCATTATATTTTTACAATTACTTAAATTAATTTATATTTTTATTATATTTGTATTACTTAATTTGCTCTTACGATTTTTTCGCATTTTAACAAATTTTGTATCTGTATTATTTTTCCGTATATTAACAAATTTAACACTGTTTTTATCTACGATATTTTATGACAATTTTATAAGATCTAACTGTAATGGCAACTTTTAATGGCGGCTAATCACATGTATTTGTCGAGCACTTCATTTTTTAACTAAAGCAACCATATGGACTCAAGGTATGCCATCGTTTTATTACATCAAATATAAAATTGTATTTTCTCTTTACTGCGTTTCTATAGGTAACCGTCAATAATTTTATTATGTTTATATCTAATTGATTACATGTTTAATATTGATAATGACCCGATCGTGGTTCGAAATGTTTGTCTTTGTAATGCTTTTCACTTGTAATTGTTAATGTATATCTTTAATAATGAATTTATTGTATTTGGCTCGTAGTCCTTTTCAACATTATTTTTTTAGTCGTATTATAAAATTATACCGGATATTGGATATCGGATATTCGAAAAAAATGCGACACCGTGTATATCCGATATCTGATCGAATATCCAGTAGGGCCAGATATCGTATATTTTCCAGATATCCGCTACAAATTACTCAAAATTAAAAAAAAGTGAAAGCAAGGGAAAATTAGCGATAATAACTGACCAGCTGTGGAACAGGGTTGTTTGCAATACAGTTTCAACATTGCTTAGTATAATCAAATTAATATTAATAAATTTTTCATGACGGACAACATTTCAGCATTTCCGGTGACAATTTATTTTGGTTATCGATACAAATTAGAGCTCAGAAAAGGAACCGAGTAACGTAAATTTTGGGTATCCGCCCGTAGATCCGTTACCCGTGCGTACGGCTGTGGACAGTTTTGCAAGTACCCGCTATTTCGACTACCCACAGAACTGTGTACAATGCAAGTGCCCGTGGAACCGTCTGTGATACGGATACCTGTGGAATCGTGGACGATACGGATATCTGTTTCGATGCGGATATCTACTATGCGCTACAGATATTTACGTGTAATTTTGTCAATTTTTAAAGTGTATTAGAATTGTTTATATTAATTTTAATTTTATTTGTAGTTAAACAGTTTGAATTAAGAATGTATTGGTCGTACAGTCCTTGTAAATTAAATTTGGAAATGTGTTTAATATATAATATCCATAATGCGAAAACAAAATACAGTTTAGCTTCTGAATATTTAATCATAAATGGAATGAGAATCACTACAAACGATTGTAAAACACATACCCTTAAAATTGACAAAGGAGGATGTTTAAAAAATCCGACTTTGGATCCTCTGCGAAACCTTAGTTAACCACAAAAAATTGTTGCTTGGGATCACATGAAATAGTAGTAAAGATAGTTTTATATCCCAGAAATGGTGGGAAAGTATATTTTTTTGATATTATGTGTTTCCTTTTGTAAGTTAAATTTTCGTATACCACGCTAGAACTTATCATGAATGGAATATATTGCATAGTTTTTCATGATAATTGGTACTAAAGGTCGTCAATGCAAAATAATAAAATGTTTGATCCACATAGGTTGCGTTCGGAAACATCATCTGGGTGCTCCCGTGTATCATCTTATCCTTGTTTAACATTGCTGAACAACAAAGATAAAACGATACAGGGGAGCACTTGAGTGATATTTTCGAACGCGGCCATATTGTGCAAAAAAGAAACTTGCGTATAGGAATTACGGCTAGATAATTACAATAACATTTATTTTTGCTATAATATACGTTACGTAAACTATAGCTTATACTCTATAAGAGTTATCTGGATGTAATGTTCCTGAACGCACTCTAGTGTATCTAATGATAGGGAAAATCATGATGTAAAAAATAAGGTGTATCACTGCGTATAATAATGGCGGCACGATGAATGGAGCCAATGAAATTTAAATCCAAATGCACCCGCGCAATTTGAACACGAAATAATCACATATGATCATATGTAATGTTTGAAAGAATAATGTAAAAATACTTAGAATAAAACTAACGCGCAAAAATAATGTAAAAATGTTTGAAATAATACAAGCGTGTAAAAATAATGTAAAAGTATAAAAATAGTTGGAATAATACAAGCACGCAAAAATAATATAAAAATAATGTAAAAATACTTGGAATAATACAAATGTGTGCCTTTGTAATAAGAGAATTATTTCTTTGATTGAGTTGTGTAATTATTTTATTTAAAAATAATAATACAAGTGCTAGTACAAAATATTACGGGCAATTTCGTGTGCTGCTATATCTCAATTGCTTGATGCCAATGGATAACACATGAACAATTAATGCAACATCAGATTATCAACTTTTAATGTAGCGTGACGTGACATTTTTGTCCGTCACTGTGCAGACTTGTCGGCGGCGGACTCGCGCTTCCTATCTAAGGCGAGCGCACCTTCTAACGTGCGTTAAAATCGTGTCAGCGATTATACTCCACAAATTTTCTTCTTTTTGTACCAGCATTTCTTTCGAGTAATCGTACAGCTTCTCAGAGCACGTAGATGCGCTACGGATCGCGCTGGGTAGCTGCAGTCGAATAATATTGTATCATCGTGCCGTCTCACCCGCCATTCCAGGAAGGAAGAACCGTACCGAAGAAGGACAGAATTGGAAGGAAGGCCGAAGAAGTTGAGAGAGGACGCACATCCGGAAGCTCGGACAAGCAGGTTGTATTATTTTATATCATTGTTAGTAGTCCGCTGTCGAGAGAAAAGAACAATACTTTCACCATGCACCCCTTGCAGAGCACTGTTGGAGGCAAGAATTCCTGGTCACCCTCGAGGGACCGGACGAACGTCCGTCGGGGGCATAGGGCCCCGACGAGTAGCAGGAGAGGAAACCACCCTGAAATCCCTCGCCAGGCCCGGAGGTGCCGGGGTAGTCAACGGAGACGCCACCTCTGACAGGGGACATTTATTGCACGCTCATAAGAGCGAGCGAGGAATCAAGGCCGCGCGGGCCTGCATGGTACGCGCGGATACCGTGACAAGCGGAAGCCAATCAGCGTGACTACCTCCCCCCGAAGAAGGGGAGAGCTAAGCAACCTGCGAGAATTCGCCGGGAGCTCCCGGGACTCACTCTTACTGTGGCCGAGCCAAGGATTGTGAAGGAAGTGCGAGATCGCGGCCGACGAGCCAGCCGTCTAGAGTACGAGAGCCGAAAAAGTAGTCGAGAAGACGAAAGCCTAGTATTGACAGGACGAAAGCCTAGTATCGAGGACGGGATGCGAAGGAGACGATGAGAGTGAGACGAGCGTTGCGCTTGTGAGGCTGCCGACGTAGGTTCGTCGCTTCGGGTGGATCGCGCGTAGGCAAGCTCGCATCGCGAGGATAGACCGACGTAATGGCCGTCGCGTAAAGACGAGAAATCACGAGCCACGTGCCATCCTCCCGAGCATGGGAAATAATTAGTTGTCGCGTTTCTAAAGTCAGATTAAGAGGAGAATATTAGTTGTCGAATTGAAGTAGATTCAAGTCGTTTGGAGACTATCGAAGGTCGAGTCGCGTTCGTTCCTCTCGCCACAGGGGAGTCACTTCCGGTTTCCGAGTAGAGTAGAGTCGCGTAGAAACGTGTAGTGTAGTCGCGTTATCGTGCAGGATTGCGTCGCGTAAAAACGCTCACTATAATTGCATTACCGAGCATTGGCATTACTGTAATTGCATTACCGAGCAATTGCATTACTGTCGCGTCGGAACGCATATTGCTGCGTTGTCGAGTTACTTCCGGTTGTGGTGTTACCGAGTAGAGTCCGTTTCCGGGATTCGCGTTGTCGAGTAGAGTCGTGTCGCATAGAGACTTTCGTTATAATCGCGCCGCACTATCGCCGTGACGTCGGCCGCGAGCCGGTGTCGCGCGTCCGGAAGGCTGGTGGTACAGCGGGTCAGGATTCTTGTCGGTTGTCGAGGGGCGTGAGTCCGACGTCGGAAGATCGGGGCTTGTGCTGTAGCGTATGATCGGCGTTCGGCGTTAGAAATAAGCTAGCGACTGTCTGTGCGAGAGTATTGAATAGAGCGGAGGAGCGAAGCTCCGGTGATTCCTTGTAATTACGTCACCAATGTATATAATTAGTCTTACTTTATCTTATTTTTTCAAATATAATTGTTTTTATTACTACATCCTCGCGTATATTAGTCTTGTAGCTATCTCTCCCGCCCTCCGACAAATTTCCCACACCTCTGACGACCCACTCCTGCCGTCGCGAATTGGTTGAGGTCAAAAGTAAGGAGATTTCGGAAAGAGTGTCACGCTCTCTCGTATCTGGCGCCCAACTTAGTAGTAAGAATTACAATCTTGGCCGAAAAACCGCCTGGTTGTCGCAAAATTCAGTTACCGAAAGAAAGGAGATACTTTTGCGTAAGAGGAGAACGAAGAACACGCGACGAAGTTGTGCCGTTGCTCGCGAGTACGGTTACACATAGATACGAATAGAATATTTCTAATTATAAAATACTATTACAATTATAATAATTCACGTTGCACTACATGATATTTTGTGATTTCATAATAAAGTCGAGTTATAAACCATATAAAATTCAAGTCTGTATAACATACGATAATTTAACGGCGATGCAATATCACGCCGCTTTTTTAAGAGACTTTATCATAAAAAATATTTGAAGAAAAATAATCGAGATTGAAGCGTTTAAATTTTCACAATATTTAATTAATTTATATGAAAGAAATAGCCTGTGATTATTAACGCTAAATTTTTGGTCGATTCATTTGTCTATTTATTACAATACTGGACATTTTTATTCAGATAAAATTGAAATCTTACGAAAAAATACATTAATTTCGAAAATATCGAAGCCCAGTGAACTCTGAGGATTACAAAAATTAATGTAAAATATATTACAATTGCTTAAAATATATCAATGCTCATTGCGTAATTCATCAATTCCAGCCATAAACTGAATCTTAAGGGATAACACCGTAACACCTACGTAAAATAAAAAAAAATCAATTATTTTTTTTTTAAATACGTTTTAGAGTCTCAACAATGAAGTGCAAGTGGTTTTATTACGATACAATTTTTTTTAAAAGTTATAAGCTCCCGCGTCGAGCGCTTTACAGTGCTGCTGGCCGGGCGGATCGCCCGCGCGTTTTTCTCAAAACAGCGTTTTTTAAGTTGGCTAGCAACAAAACTCAAATAATTTTTAACCAATTTGCTTCAAATTTTAACAGAATTAAAAAAATCACATTTTCTAAAGAAATACGTAGGTTTTTTTTGATAAGTTACAAATTTTTTGAGTTATAGCTGATTTTACTCGATTTTTTTGTGATGAAAATGGAACTTTTTGTTTGTACTTCCGCCATTTTGTCAAAAATCAATATGTTTAAAAACGGCTACGTATTTCTGTAGATATTTAAATAAAAAAATTAAAAAATTTGTTTTTTGTTATAGACCAAAAATTACGATACTTGTGCTGTTAGCCGCGGAATACCGTACCAATTCAATTGTTTCTTTCACGCTGCTGCAAATCCGCTATTTTGATAAATAAAATTCTCGAAAAAAATTGTATTTTGTACTTTTTTATGTGCTTAATAGAGTTATAAAATTCATTTTTTAATAGCACGATTTATTAAACCAAAAAATTTCCCGAAAATAGGTCTTATTCACAAACGGTTACATAGGTGTTACCCCTTAACATGATCACTTGATCACTTCATAAATACTTGAGAGCTATGCACAGCTGTTTTGATATCAATTATTGTCCAGTTTAATTGTTCAATTTTGACTGTTTCGATTCAAATAAATGGTTTAATGTATGTACATATTTTACTGAAAATTTTATAGGGTAGGTAGTCCAACAGTGAACTAGTAGTACACTATGAACCATTGCGATATTTCATAAATGCGACGTTACCAGATTGTGCTGTTATCATGCAGCGACTCGCATTTGAACCCCTCCTCGGCCCCCAAGTCGATTGGCAGATCGCGCCAAGGACTACGTAATATCACATTTTAAGAATTTTGTGTTGCAAAGTAAGTTTTTTTGTAAGTTTTATGTATTTTTTATATTTTTGTTGTTATACCTATCATTTTTTTCATTGTGCAATAGTTTTGTGTGCATATTTGACTTTATTATTTTGTAAGCAACTTTTTCTGTTGTATTTATTATTTTACCACATTATTTTGGAGATCGTGGAAACGGTTAAGTAATCTACAATGAATCATTTTGATTTAGTGAACAATGAACCATGTGTCAATGTAGACTACATAATCTTTTTTATGATAACTTTCAAAATAATAATTTATTGTGGTCATTATTTAGAATACGCCCCCCCCCACTTAAAATCTTAATAAAAATAATGACGAAATAAAACTCTCTAATATTAACAATAAATAAGGACAAGTATACTGGCAATGGGAATCAAGCGCAGTAATTGGAGAGCGCAACAAAATTATCAGTGATTTATTAATCAATAAATAACATTTTTTTATTTTGTTTTTTTTGGAGAACAAAAAAATTATCAGTGATTTATTAATCAATAAATAACAAACTTTTCGGCATCATTCTGAGCCATTAGTGGATACATGACTTGTTCATATGATTATTATCTTAAGCTCCACTTGGAAAGTCATATGTATATCTCTTACAATTTGGTATATCTCTTACTTGGTTGCAAGACTAAGTGATTTTGAATCCTGTTTGTTATTGAATCCTGAAATGTTATTTATTGATTAATAAATCACTGATCATTTTGTTGCGCTCCAACTACTGCGCTTGACTCTCATTGCCAGTGTACTTGTTCTTATTTATTGTTAATAAAAATATACTTATTCGACGCGTTTTCACTTAAAACAAAAAAATCTGACAGAAAGACGCGGCGGTCGGCCTCGTGAATCCTTATTATCTTATAATTATCTATTTTCTAAATAAACATTTAAAAATATAACAAAACTAAAATAATCCCAACAATTCGCAGTATAAAACATGTAGTTCATTATTAAAGATAGCATGTGTCATAGCGAGATTTCGTATAGCGCGCGCATTGTATAAGTCGCTCGCGGGATCAGGCGCGAAGGAAAGCGTTGCGATCGTTTCTGCGCGTGCGCGGAGGAATGACGTCTCTCGCTTGGCGGGACCATAGATATCTAGATTGCTGATACGCGAAAGAATGCGTCAACAAATCGCCACGTGAGAAAGTTCCGACGCATGCGCAATGAAGAAGCGCGTTCTGAATACGGGCCACATATTATATGTATACATTGTACTAGACTGCTAATATCTATTACTGCAATAATTTTATTCCTAATTAAAACAGGAATGTTTAAAAAAAATTAATTATGATTATTGGATTATTTCACAATAATGTTATATATATGTATAAAATTAACCTAGAAATTACCTGATTTATATAAACTTCAGCGATCGGTTTAGTTCTAATATTCTTGAAAGAGACTTTTATAAAATATGTAAATAAAATACATATTTTTATTTTTTTTTAGAAACGTATACTGAGAAATTATTTTAACAATTCGTTATTAATCCACGAAACGGTTTAGTGTGCATGGCGCGAGATGACACGAATGTATGGTGGGGGAAAGGACATCAGCAATCTAGATATCTATGGGCGGAACTGTGCGTGGAAACAGGGAGAGAGTAGAGCAAGACGGCGGAGAATGCGGAGTGAGTGCGTCTTTACGTTTCGAGGCTGTACCGGTTCCAAAATAGAAAGTCGATTACTTTTATATTTTATGAAACACGTTTTGAAATCCAAAAACTTGGCGTATTGGATTTGGCACCTACACACATTCCATTCAACTTAAAGTCATAACAGTATGGTTCATTGTGTACAAGAGATGTGTACATGGTTCATTGTGTACATACCCTTTGTACACAATGAAACATTTCCCGTTTTTTGAAATAATCGAAATTGTGGCTAAACTTATAAAATAACTTAAGTTATTGTTTACAGTATGTAGCCAACTAAATTCATAAACTGTATGCCAAAATTCAGATCTTTAACTCAACAATTGAGAGAGATATAAGCCACTGAAATTTACATGGTTCATTGTTTGACCACATACCTTTACATTTTGTCGTTATGATCGGGATATCTTTTTGCTAGTATTTTGTACGTATATACATCATGTTCGTACCATGGCAGCCATATTGCTTCTGAACATTTGGACTCAATTCTTATTGGTCGAGACCATGGACTACTGCGCATACGTGATATTGATAAATTTTGTCTCTTTTATTGTTTATCATGGGAAAACCAAAAAAAATCGGATCGGCCATTTTGAATTTGCCAACATTGATGTTTTCAATTAATTAATAGATTCATAGCTAACTTGTCTTACAGAGCACGCTTATCCATTCTGATAAAAAATTTGATTACCGCAACTCTACATATAAAAGTGAATGTCGAGAACGCCAATTTAAATTTTCTATATCCATAATTTGCCATTATTTAAAACTGAATCATGATGAAAGCGACCTTTATTACTTCTCAGTATTAATTATCATGAAAGACTTTTGCAATACATTGATTAATGATAGTGAATAAGTTCTAGCGAGGTATACGAAAATTCGACTAGCAAAAGAAGATATTATACTTATACATCAAAAAAAGAGATTTTCCCGTATTTCTGATATAAAACTATTTTTACTATTTCATGTCGATTTCAAACAACTATTATACTTTTTGTGGTTAACTAAGGTTCCGCAGGAGGTCCAAAAACAGGAATTTTCTAACATCCTCCTTATACGCAAATAATTGTAGCATATATAGTACAGTCAATTTAGATGAAAATTGAGTGGCACTTCGGAAAATGACCATCAGGGTGAATTTTTGAAGATCTTTATTTTTGCATAAAATTGAAGGAGAAAAAAGTTTACCATTATACAGTGACCGCTAAGAAAAATAATTAAACAAATAGGACTCAAATTTCGGTTTTTTGCAAATATTTCGATAAATATCAATTTTACCAAGAAAATTTAAGAGAGGAAAATTAAAGCTCGACAAATTTTCCATAGAAAAGGTTCTGTAAGTTTTTGTCGTACGAGCAATACTTTTCACGTAAGAAATTATGCCAGATGTGCTTTGCGCAGTGAAGTTGTGGAGCGCGCCGACAAGACACCAAGCGAAATGGAGCGTCGCACGCGCGCACAAAAAATATCATAACTTTTGAACGAATTATCGTATAGAAATCGTCCAAAACGAGTTGAAAAGTTGAAATTTTCAGCTTTTTAATGGAATCGATTTCATTATTCTATTCTATTATTATACGACAATTTTGAACAATTCGACAATGGGTTAAATAATACGTTACATGCAATTTTTGACTTTTTTCATAAAATCAGCTATAAGTCGGTATCGAATTGTTAAAAAAAAAATTGTCTGCAAGATATTACAGTATATAATAGTAATAAGGCTCAATAAATTAAAAAAAATTGAGAGAAAAAGGGCTACGAGCCTAAGAGTTAGTCGTTAAAAATATCCCCCGTGAGTGGAGAGCCTTGTCGTGGCACGGGGGCTCACCCGGGACTCTCTATGAGAGCCCTGGGTGCCAATACTCCACAGTACGGAGTCCCTCGTTAGATAGAGGGACTCTGTACGCCAGGGTCCGGCGTCCCAAGGGTCTCCCACACTTCTTGGAGTGTGGAAGGCCTGGAGGAACCATCTTTTGCGGGATGGGGAATCATTACGCCGGTAGGAGAAGGTAACTCTGACTTCAAATCCCGGTGATTCGGCACCGTTAGAGGGGGGACTGCTCCCTTCCGAATGCGGAGTGGTAATCGTCCACCACGGCCCCCGGGCCCGCGTGGGGCCCTTTCCTTCTCCCTCGGGGGATGGGGTGGTTCCCTCGCGGTACCGGGGACTGGAGCGACGACGCAGCACCATCGCTGCAGGCGGGCTCTGTCTTAGGACATTGAGCCCAAGCCACCGGGGATGCCTGGGGTATTAACCCCATTGCACCCAGGCATTCACCACCAGGTTTGCTCCAGTGGGCGGTCGTTCTTCATGAACTATCGCCCATTGCACACTGGGCGTCACTGGTGGAGACGCGGCCCAAGGGCAGCGCTTTGTGCCGTCGTGGGGCGGCGGGGTGCTGCCTGAGGGCTGTGGGGGAATGCACGGGACCGCTCGATCCTACCGCGGACTGTGTACTCTCGGAGAGGACGTAGGGGGCCCCTCTGCGGGGCGCCTGGTGGGGTGGCCCGTTCTTCCGGCGACTGCTCGCGGGGGCGGCCCCTGGTCCGCGGCTATGCGGACCAGTTTGGTCCGTCCCCGCTGGATGCCAGCAAAGAGGGCTTGTTATCATCGTCCGCCCGCCTGGTCGTCCCACTCCCTAGGGAGAGGGCACGGAGCCACGCGGAGCGGACCGCTCCCTGTCGTCCGGTTGGGCGGGCCTTCCCGCCGGGGGCGCCTGCCGAGGAGCTGGGGTAAGAGTAGAGGAGAGGGTAGGGCGGAAGCGATCGCCCGGGCTGGGCCCTGCTTGGCGAGCTTCCACTCCTCCGGTGTGTGGGTTAGGCCTAGGTGTTGTTTGCTGTTTGTTCCCTACACCGGAGGAGAAGAGGAACAGCGTGACGGAAGAGTCGGTGCCGAACCGGGGGGATTGGTCGGCGAGCCCCCCGGCCGTAAGATTCGCCGACAAATAAGGAAAATATGGACATGAGTATGGAAAAGAAACAAACACGGCAGGAGCTCGGATCCCTGCTACGGTTTCCTGGGGGTATTGTCCCTGCCCCCGGGCGATCGACTCCCGAGGCTTTGGACCCGGGAGACTCCAGCGAAGGGCCAGCTGCGGGGTTGCCGACGGGCCCCGCAGCGGAATTGGTTACCGTCCGGAACGAAGCAAGAGAGGGAGGAAGCATCCAGGAGGGAGATGCCGTGCCGACCACTTCACATGAGGTGGAGAACGTGATGACGACAACTCCCAAGAAGAGGAAGGAGCTGCGTCTGCGCTTGGACCGGGCGGGCGTGAGGATTTACATAGCGAACGTCCCAGCTGCGGGACCAAAGGAGAAGGCACCGACATTTGCGAGAGCGGAGGCGCCGTTCCCTAGGAGGGGTAGACCACGCAAATACCCCAAGGAAATGAGGATCCGCGTAGTCGAGGGCGAAATTGTTAACTCGCCCATAGCGGAGAGTGTCTCAGTTGACACGCCAGTCCAGAGTGGCTCGACTAAGGATCTGGACATAGTAGACCTCTCGTCATGCGCCTCAAGTGTGGAAGGAACCGGGGTGGAGACGGAGCAAGGTGATAGCACAACGGGAGGAGAAATGATACCGTCTACAGCGGAGGACTCGGGGGACCTATCGTCCTCCTTCGACCAGGTTCCCAGGAAAGGGAAAAAGAGAGGGCGGAAGCCAAAAGGAACAAACTGCCCAGGATCCCATGCCCTGTCCAAGCTCTCGTCAAAGAGGATGGACTACGAAGACGATGAGCTGGACAGGATTGACTTCTTCAAGGTCACGAAGAAGGATGGACATGGACTGAAGAAGAGAAAAGGGCTTGTAGAATGCAATCTGGATGACAGATTGACATCAGGTCAGAAGGATGCTATCGAAGAAATTACGATGCTGTTCCCGCAGATGTCCCCAAAGACAATGATGGTGGAGACCCTGCGGGTGCTAGAGATAGCTGGGGAAGCGGAAAGGAAGACCCAGTCAATGAAAGGGGACTTCCGCCGCCACATTAAAGTGGGTGAGAGACAAGGGCTGCCAACAATCTCCCTAGAAAGGGAGATTGTCAAGCTCCGCCAGGAGGTATATACTCTGCGACGTGAGAGAACAACCATGAATGGCCAGATCAAGGCTCTGCAGCAAACAGTCGAGGAGTTAAGAGAGGAGAGCAGAAGACGAAGCCGCGACAGGAGTCGTGCTCTCTTCTCGGAAGGGGAGGCACACGGAGGAAGATCCCCAGTCAGGACTCGCGGACGAGCTCGAGAGGAGCACACTGTGCGGGACAGAGGATATGAGCCGGAAGGAGTGCGGCGAGAGAGTGAAGACAGAGACCTTCCACCGGCATACCGCCCGCCCATCGGAGGGACCCGGAAGAGACTAGAGGACGGGCCCTCACGACCGACGAAAGTGGACGAGGATGGAAGAATAGTGACGGATACAGGACGTCCTACCTCAGGCCAACGGGGTGACTCCTATGCAGACAGGACGAGGGCCGGACTGGAGCGCGACGATGGGGAGCTCGGACTCGGGGGCGGCTTGGGCCCGGAGTCCTCGATTCCGCCGTCCGACTACCCGGCAAGCGGGGAGGCGTGGACGGAAGCCCAAAGCAAAAGGGCGCGCAAAAGGGCAAGGAAGAAAGTGCGGAAGGACCCAGCTCCTGAAGAGATAAGGACGGAGAAGAGCGCTGGAAAGGGCCTGGGCCGGGCTGGTATGCCTCCCCCCCCAGACCGGGGGTGGAGGCGCCGGAGCGCGACGTACCGGAGCCAGAAGTAACGTGCCGAGGGCGGGCGTGCGCGGTGGGGCACTGAGCGGCCCCGCCACGACCGTCGTGTCTCATCCCCGCGATAGGGGTCCGGGAGACGCGGGACAACGACCTCCAGCGAGAGCGAGAGACACGAGATTCAGGGCACCGAGAACATCAGCGGTGCTGGTCAAGTGTGCGGAGAATGAGGGCAGACCGGGAGCGGCGACCTATGCCGAGGTCATGAGGATGGCCAGAAATAAGATCTCTCTGGAGGACCTCGGCATAGCCAACACCCGCATCAGAAAGGCCCAAGCGGGGGGTTTGCTAATAGAGATTCCGGGCTGAGAGGAGGCTGGAGCGAAAGCCGAGGCTCTGGTGGAAAAATTCAGAGCGGCCCTTGCCGATAGTTAATTTAAAGAGGACGTCAGAGTCGTCAGACCAATGCGGCGGGCAGAAATAAGGGTAACGGACATTGACCAATCCGTTACAGCTGAAGAGGTGGCGGAAGCCGTTGCGACTAACGGCCAGGCCTCAAAAGCCGACATAAGGGTCGGCCCTCTCAGGCCTGGAAGAGGAGGCCTATACGCCGTGTGGGTGCAGTGCTTACTGTCCTGTGCCAACAAGATCTTGGGCGAAGGACGATTGAGAGTGGGCTGGACCTCGGCGGGAGTTGTGCCCCTGGCGAAACGGAGGCTCCAATGTTTCCGATGCCTCGCGGTGGGGCACACTAGAGCCAGCTGTATGAGCCAGACGGATAGATCCAACTGGTGTTTCCAGTGTGGCAGTGACGACGGGCATAAAGCCAACGTATGCCGGAGATCCCCCAAATGCCCGGTCTGTACTAGCAGAGGAATGCTTTCCGGACACAGGGCAGGCTCGGCCGAGTGTATGCCGTTCAACGGAAGGGGACGGACGACGAACCAAGAGGACGCGCGTGCCGATACGGCAATAGAGATAAACACCGGAGCTGATCGGGGAGCCCCGGCCCCTGAAGAGGGGACACGGGAGGACGAAATGGGGACCTGT